>NW_017306276.1:3909930-3937014 GCF_000935625.1 Nanorana parkeri | reverse complement strand
TATATATACACTGCATATAGAGGTCTACCCCCTAACATCTGTGCTCATGAGTCACCTATGTGCTTCATCCACCAGGCTTTGCTGTGACAAAGTACTGTGCTGGAGTTGTATCATTGTGACAATGGTTCTGTGCTAGACAATCATTGCAGTACGCACTATAGTAGGAGGGGTTGGCTATGACAAAACCCATGAGCATGGTCACTTCGGTCTCTTGTTCCTGGAACTCCCCTGTTGGAAAGTTGGTGATCAGGTGCTGGGCTGCTGCCCAGGCTTGAAGGCAAGGCCCTCAAAGCCTATCCTCATGGAATACCATATACTACAAGGACCTTACCCATGGTAACTAAGGTCATGGGGACAATGGAGTCACCACAGGAACCTCCACTGGTCCAGGCTATAGTCTGTCCTGAAGCAGAGTACACACTGGAACCTCTGTGGGAATGGAGGCACTTCTGACCTTTAGAGAGGGAGAAGATGGACCTTTCACTAGGAACTGTATGCCTTGTATGAAGTGATATCATTATCGACTTCCAGTATTTTTGGGTATTCCAGCCATATCTATCTACCTCTTCAATTCAACATTCTACAATAAACATTTAAAAGACATCCATGGACTCAGGATCTGCTTACTGCAGCGAGATGGTTTATGTGAGTAATTACACATGAGGACAAGGTTATCTCATCTGGGGGTCCCACTTGTAAACCACAAGGCCCTGTCTGATGTTTTGGTGCTGAAAACAATAAAAACATTTATATAAAAAAAAACCACAAGGCCCAGTTGGGTGGAGGCGCTGCCAATACAGTTATGTTACAGTCCCATACTCCCACTTAGTGAAGGCTCAGGTTTTTCAAGTTACTCAGAGGTAGCTGGGTATGACCCCCTCCAGACCCCCTCCAGAAGCAGGAACGAATTTCTTATATGTAGTAACAAAAACTGTCCAGGTGTTGCAGCACTCAAACTTATTTATTTGTTCATCAAAAAATAATCATTATCATGACATGATACAAAAGGGCAACCATTTCGAACCACCCATGGTTCCTTCTCAAGCCCAATGATAATATACAAACATAAACATGTTGCTCTCATCTTATCTTTAAACACTGCAAGTAAATTGATACCCTGTTACATTTAACTGATATGTTTCCCACACTTCTCTTGTTTTGCATTAAGCACATCATGGTGAATTTCATCACTTTCCACTCTACACCTGTGAAATGTTCACATATTCTATTAACCCTTTATCCAGTTAAACAAAACCTAAAGGAATAAATGCAGATCCTAATCTACATTTAGTCCCCTAGGTTGTAATGTATTCAGTTGAAAAATCCATTTTACTTCTAATTTCTTTAAAATGAATTCCCTATTGGTACCTCTCTGTGACCTAGGGATGAAATCAATCACCATGAATATCACTTGTGACACTGCACGCCCATAGTCTACAAAATGTCTCACCAGTGGTAATTCCACTTTTTTGTCCCTTATTGCATATTTATGTCTAGCTATGCGGTCTTTTTAATTTCTGCATTGTTTCCCCAATATAGTATAACCCATAAGGGTATTTAATAATATAAATAACATAGGTACTCTGACATGATAAATTATATTTAATAGGTATATGTGTTCCCAGATGTGTGTGGAAATGACTCCCCTCTAATCACTGCAGAATATTGTATACAACAGAGACAGGTAAATTATCCTGTTCTCCTGGGTCCCAAAAAGGATGAACTCTCTTTCTTTGTTGGTATAAAGTCTGATCTCACGATTGAGTTGTATACTGTGCAACCCTTTCTAAAAGACTGAATAGGTGCCATTTTAAATGTCTCTATTTGTGGGTAATTATCCCTAAGAATCATCCAATGTTTTTTAATACAAGTAAAAACTTTTAGGACAATGTATCAGAGCCGTAGCTAGGGCGAGGCGACTGAGGCACTCGCCTTGGGTGCTGGTGCGTGGGGGACGGACAGCCAGGGCTCTGCATGGCAGGGAGAAGTGGGGCGGCACAGCCTGCAGCTTCTCCTTTGAATCCACGCTGCTCTCCCCACCTATATGGGCAGAGGCAGTGGGTATCCGAGAAGTGAAGCACTGAAGCCGACGAGGGTGCTTAGGATGGAGCTGTCATTTCATGATTGCCGGCTTCAGCACTTCACTTCTCCTCAGATGCCCGCTGCCTCTGCTAATACAGGCGGGGGAGAGCAGTGGGGATCCGAGAAGAAGCTGCAGGCTGTGTGGCTCAGGATGGCAGAGCGGGAGGATCTGTAAATATCAGTGATATTTACCGATTCTCTGTGTGCAGAACAAACACTGTAACGATCAGCTGATCACTCCAGTGTTTGTAAATAACTGGGGACACATAGTACTATGTGTTCCCAGTTATGAATGAACAGGAAGTGCTTTACATCACTTCCAGTTCATTCATGAGTTTCTGAATGGGTAGTAACACTCACTACAGAGGCTTATCCCCATTCAAAAACTGGATGATATTAAATATTTTCTGAATGAATGGGAAGCCTCTGTACTTTTCATTCATTTAAAACAGGGGCAGCAGAAAAAGAGTTTGAGGACTCTGTGTGCTCAATTTCCTTTTCTATTTAAAAAAGAAAATAAAAAAATAATAAAAAAATAAATAATGATAAAAAATAAATTATAATAGAAAAACACATCCTGGAGGCGGGACGCATGATGTCACATGATGCTACATGTGCGCGGTATGGGGTGACATTAAACGCCTGTTGGGGGGGCACATTGTTTCTTGCCTCGGATGCAAAAGGAGCTAGCTACGGCTCTGCAATGCATGGTATTGTGTCACAAATGGTATTCTATTCTGATCCCTTCTCTTTACACTTTTATACTTGCCCTCTTGTTTCACTACTTGTAAGTGTTCATCCAGCAATTTCTCTGGATAACCCCTCTGTGTCAACTTACTCTTTATTTCCTGTAATCTAATTTCACTTTGTTCTAGTTCACTGACTACACATACAATCCTCTTAAACTGGGCTTTTGGCATTGATCTAACCTCCCTGGCGGTATTCCCGAGTATGGCTCGGGGTTCATTTTCAGCGCCAAAAGCGGTAGCCTCGAGCCACACTCAGGATAGCACAAAAGTGTCACTTACCTTGTCCCTGCAAGCCCACGGTGTCCTCTGCTGTGTGCGCCCGGCCGATGCCGGCATTCGGCTTTCAGTTTCATTTTCGGGCGTCACAGCGGGGGCAGAGCCGGTGGGAAATTCAAAAGTGAAAACATGACATTTACACAGAATTCAAAGAATACAATGTAATCTGCTATAATTACACTTATGTATCATACTATTCCACTTCAATTTTGTTCCTAGAGATTTGTCCAGTGCCCTGCCTGCACTTTTACTGTTCTTTCTGCCTGGAAACTTGAGAACGTCCATGGCATTCAAAAACCGTCCTTTCAGGTCAAAAGCGGTTTTAGACCAGGTAGAAAGCAGCGATAGTAAATTAGAATCACTTGCAGAATTGAGTGATAAAAAGCACACAAGAATAGTACGGACAGCGCTCTCGGATTAGGCCAGGGGAATAGGATACTGTAGCTCTACCTCGCCTGCAGCCCTAGAAGACAGGAGGAGTACCTGCACTTGTGGAACCAAAGAACAAACGTGAGGGCGCAAGGCTAAAGGGGCTATAAAACTAAGTTAAACATAGTGAGAGAAGCGAAAGGAGGACATCTCCTTTCGCTTCTCTCACTATGTTTAACTTAGTTTTATAGCCCCTTTAGCCTTGCGCCCTCACGTTTGTTCTTTGGTTCCACAAGTGCAGGTACTCCTCCTGTCTCCCAGGGCTGCAGGCGAGGTAGAGCTACAATATCCTATTCCCCTGGCTAATCCGAGAGCGCTGTCCGTACTATTCTTGTGAGCAGTAGGTGTGTAGTGAGTCACATGCTCTCCCATACTCAGAAGTACCAGGTATGTCATATCAGAGAAACAATGGGTGAGTTAAAAAAATGTATAGTCAATGGACCTGCGGCTGCCAGGGTCAGTATTAAAGTGAACTTGATGCTTTGCCTTGCATGTCTTATAATTATTTATAATTATTTATTATATTATAACTTATGATTTCGTGTTTCAAACTTTATCATACCCGGGATGTCTACTGGACTCTTGTTTGGGCAGATTTAGGTGAGTTATTCCTAAGATTTACTAAGAATGAGAGGCCGACAATATAAAACAACAAATTGCCATGAAAAACAATGTACCGCTTTGGCATGCTAAAATCCTTCATAATCATACCGCCAGGGAGGTTAAACACATTATTAGGATGATAATTTTCAAAATGTTACAGTTGATTGTGATCTGTTGGTTTTCTATAGAGATCACTAGTAAGTTTAACCCAGGGGCGTAACTAGAAATCACAGGGCCCTATAGCAAAATTTTGTATGGGGCTCCGTGATTGCTAGTTATGCCACTTGCAGAGCCCACCTGATATACCAAACAGCCCACCTGAGAGTGACCCTGCAGAGCCCAACTAAGACTCTCTATAGTGGGCTCTGCAGGGTCTCAGGTGGGCTGTTTCTGCCGCAGCTGCTGGCTGTCACTGACACAACTCCGCAGCGGCTGTGAGGGGAAATGCGCCGCTGCACACATCACTGACAGGTTGTCAGTGATCTTCACAGCCGCTGCTGAGTTGTGTCAGTGACAGCCAGCACCCTTACATGCCATAACGACCCAGGCGGCCCAGACGGCATCAGAGGGATGTCCTGGCTGGGCCCCCCTGTGCCTGGGTCCCATAGCGGCCGCCTGGGTCGCTATGGCGATTGTTATGTCACTGGTTTAACCTATCATAGTATCTAAAAAAGGAACTGCATTCTCACTATACTGCCTACTAAATGACAAGTTGTTCACCATACAGTTTAACTGGGCATGGGATAAATCCAGCGATGCTACATCCCCATTCCATATTGCAAATGCAAATATATCCTCAATAGAGCTCCCCCAAAAAAGGCAGCACTGTTGAAATATTGGATTCTGGTAAATAAACTCCTCTTCAACCCAAATGATGAATGTGTTAGCATAAGGCGGAGCCGCATTTGAACCCATTGGTTTGTAAATAATACTTGTTTTCAAACAAAAATTAATTATTATGTAATGTAATGGTAGTAGTTTTATAAAAAACTAAGTATGTATCCCAGAGATCAAATCCAATTGTTCTAAAATTAGCATGTGGTTCTAATTCCCACATCATGTTTGATTGATGTATACAGGCTAGACACATGCCAGGTAACCAGTTACGTGCCCCCTGGGATGTGTAAGCCCCAAATCTTATCCAAAAAATACCCTGTATCTTTCAAATATGACTTACTTTTCTTAATCAATAGAGTCACAGTCTTATCATAATATATCGCCAGAGGAGATAAAACAAAAAGTCGTTTGACCCGGGGGATGTTGTGGGTCCTTACGTATCTTTGGAAATGTATACAGGACTGGTGTGACTGGAAATTATTTAATCAAATAGGTCTTAGTGTCATTATCTATCACACCACCTCTGTATGCCTTCTCCACCATACCTGCTATAATTTGTATCATGATCATGATTATTTTTTGATGAACAAATAAAGAAGATTGAGTGCTGCAACATCTGGAAATTAAAAAAAATAATTGTGGATGTTTAGCTATCAATGTGAATTTTCTCTTTTTATAATGTATTTTTACTTTGCAAAGTAAATGCTAGTGAATCAAGTGAAGTTATGTTCACTTTGAAAACCCAACCATTTTCTAGCAAAAATGTTGTTTTGTTCACTTCTAGTGCAAATGATTAGGTATTCAAAGTAAACACAACTTCACCACTAACAAGTGAAAGTCATTTTACTTCCTGTAAATTTAAAAGGCACATGAGGTAAAGTAAAAAAGTGGGATTTTCATATGAACAGTATGGCAAAAACAAAAATAACCAAGAAGAGCAGAGAGAGGAGTGGTTTATGAGGGCTAGTAAATAAAGGGCTAAATAGGAGACAATGGTTTTTCAATTTCTGGGTTTTTTCAGGCACTACTGTGATAATAAAAATTACATTCACTTAGTCATACAGCCATAATGGCTATATTGTATCAGTGTTTGCTTATATGGTTAATAGAACATGGCTGTCTCTGCCTACCATGAGTGAAATAGCAGCTTTGATTCTCAGATCAGGACTTCAGCTGTTAAATTGACAGCAGATTCCGGCAGCTAAAACTGTGTGGGGGCTAAGGAAGGAAAGACCCTAGGATGTATGAGCTATGGAATAGATCCCTAGCTGGATAAAGTGGACTAATTACTAAAAATCACATTTTACGTGGCTTATCGGGGTATTTGTCAGCATTAGCATTAGCTTTTCACACCATTAGAGGTTGTGGAGAGTCTTTTGTGGTTCACCTGGTCTTGTAGACTTTTGTTAATGTAAAAAGAACAGCCAGGAAAAATAATCTATATATGCAATGAGGAACTACAGTCACAATTCCCAGAAAAAAAGATGTCTAAAACATGTACAGACCCTAGTAAGATTTAAATTAAGTAATATCTAAAATCAGGAACACATCCCAGTCCTTAGATATGGGGGCTGCATTCATTTTAATTTGAGCATAGCCACCCAGGGACAGCAAGTGCGTTAGTTTCAGGATAACTGGGTTAAAAAAAAAGGAAAACAGTCTGAAAAAAAGAAAAGTAATGCAGCCCAACCCAAGGAATGGTATGTTGCAATACTTTAAAGTTTTGTCTTTGAGTTTAGATTCACTTTGCTTAGCACTGACCTCATAGTTCTAGCCGACCTGTGACAATGAGACTGTCACAGGTCGGCTCAGTAGATCGGGAGGTGAGCGAACACATACCGGCGTTCGCTCACCTTTCCATCCTGTCACGGCTCTCTGCCAAAATAGGCAGAGCCAGCTGTCAGTCACGCAGTTGGGTGGATCTCGGCATAATTGTCGGGATCCACTTCAGCTGCGGCGTCTCAGTATACCGCGAGCAGTAGCTCGTGGTATACTGTGGCGTCTCAGTATACCGTGAGCTACAGTTCGCGGTATACTGAGCCTAGGGTGACGGGAGGATGCTAGTTTGTGTCCTCCCGTTACCCTAAGGAGAACTATGGGGAAAAGCCTTAACCCCATAGTTCTCCTTTAACCTGGTCTCTTAATGCAAACATGTTTAAGAATGTTAAATTTCTTCTTAAAAGATAAGTCTTTGCACATAATCGGAAAAGCAACAGCAATTATGGAACAAAGTAAATGCACTTGGTATTGAAATGATTCATCATTAGCGTATTTGCCTTTGTAAAACCAAAGCCTGTTATGGCAACTGGAATCACAATCGGGTCGTGTAAGTCCCTACAATGTATGTTTTATATACATTGTATAATGCTTTGTAGCCCAAATGGGGTAGGTGCAAGACACTCCTTCAGTTATTTATCACTAGGGATGAACTATGGGCTTGTATTTAACATGAGTTCGACCCTAACCAGCCTGTTTACAGTTTAGTGAACAGGCAAACAAACTGGCCATATTTTGCCATTTTCCCATCTGAACTCCTGGCTGATGTTTATTTACAGTGTAAGGCACAGTGTACGGCACAGGAAGTCCTTGCATTAGGAATTAATTTGATCTAAATGGATCTACATCACTGGACGGCATTATTGATGTTGGATTTAAATGATTTATAATTTTTTTCTATAAAAAACTTTGTTATGGTGTGGGCATTTTTTTAACTTTTAACTTTTCCCCTTTTATTTTTGTAAATAAGCAACAAGGAGTACTATGTACCCCATACTCATTTACTTGGGGGAAGGGGCTGATATCTGGTGGCTACCTTATTCTAAAAGGGGCTCCCAGATTCCAATAAGTCCCTCCCCCTGCATATCCCCATATCTCTTTTGGGGGACAGAGTGTGGGGAGATTATCTTGCAACTTTTTTTACCTGGAGATCCTGTTAGTAACAGTACTTCCTGTTGTAGGCTGAAAACAGTTAGCCACTGCCTCTCAGTTAGTAGCAGCAACGATAGCTTCCCAATGCATTCTCCTTTAATTGGTTGTTGGGCTGACTATAAGGTCTGCAAGAGGCATGGGCAGACCTAATAAGCAGCCAAGCAGCCAACTTAAGTGGCACCCATGGCAGGCTGGGAACACTGCTGTTAATTGAGAAGGCTAATTATTGTCTGACTGCAACAGGAAACTCTGTTACTGGCAGGATCTCCAGATAAAAAAACTTTGCAACCCTTTCACAAAAAAGGATTTGCTTAAAAAAACTGTACACAATGTGCCATGATGCCAAACATACTGGAAAATAGATGTTTTATTTCCAAGGATTCTTGCTGAATGGATGCCAGCAAACTCTTTTCTGGAAGATAAAGAATGTAACTTGTATTTAGTTCTTTAAAGCAAAGCTTTTTGAGATAACATAGGAGACATAATGTTGAATCACTGTATATTCAATATCTGCCATAAATAAGCTATATAAAACTATATCCTACACCAACATGTAACAATAAAACGTTATAAATTGACTTGTAATGCCACCTAGTATTCTCAATAGTTTGTTGCAGGGGTGCCTTACAATATGCTGCTTACTACCATTTTAGCGGTGCAGATAGGGTAGATGCAGCATTCAAAGGGTGCCCTGATAGAATGAAATTCAGCTTGTCATTGATATATTTTTAATATTTCATGATAATGCTGCTGATGTGCTGCTGACGCACTATCTTCTAAATTTGTTAACTTTGCTTAAATTACAGAACATAGTAGTTTGAGTCATTTTTATTCATAACATAGACTACAGTTTTAATTTATTTGTAATGGTTAGTTTAGAATATAGAATAATCATATTTCTTCAACATTTCTTCGCTTTATAAAAATATGCCTTTTCTTATCTCTATAATGGTTTCCTGGCCTGGTGGTCATTATGTTTAAATTAATTCAGAAGTTATGTTACTTGAATGCACATATCTCATTGTTAAATCTGTCTGCTGCAGCAGTGTGAATGAGTATAAGAGCAAAACATTGTCATTTGAAGAAAAGACTATCGCTATGCTTAAATAAGTGTCTTTTATTGGAGCTTTTGAAAGAAGTGCTTTCCATACATCTTTACATCTTTCCCTTTGATGGCTTGTCTCATGACAGCCTTCTTTTAGCCCAGCCAGGCTTCCGCAGAGCATCATCCATTTTCAATCTCCGTGTAAGCTATAAACTCTCGCTGCGATAATATCTGTCTCCATTCAAAGCTGGAAGGTAAATTATGGCAGTTGATTTAACCCTTTCTTTTTGATTCATGCATTCATGTCTTAGCATTGATATATTGCTATTTTAGATTTATATTCTGAGGTGTCACAGTCAGACTAAAAAGCTATTTGAAAAAGAAATTCAGTAAAGAAAAAAAAAACATCTATGCATTTAGCTACCTGCAAGATCCTTTTTTTCTGTGCAGCCAGTCTTTGGCTGTATCCTCTCACACTATGTGGTTGCTTTACAATGAAAACTGAAATGCCGTTTTCAAAGTCTACAGTTGTTTCTCTACATTATGAACTTTACCTGATCTCTACATGCTGTCCAAACAGCTCCATCAACCACTTCTACTGCCTGAAAAATTACAAATAATAGCATAGCAAAATACACTGAGTGGCCAGATTATTATGACCACCCCATCAGTACTTCGTTGGGCCACGAGATGACTCCACGAGATGACTTCGTTGGGCCGCCTCGTGATTCCACGAGATGTTGAAAGATGATGCGAGGAATCTGACACTGCACTGTTGCCCTTCTGTTGTCTTGTACTAGTCTTGCCACTCTCCGTTCTGCCCTAACATTGACTAGTCGCTGACGGACACAATTCGCAGGTTCAGACCCAGATTTTCAGCTGACAGTCCACACTTTAACAACAGCTGCTCTTGATCATTTAACGAATTCTGCTGTTTTGCTGATACTCGCTCCATGGCTTGAGCGCCAACAATCATCCCACGTTCAAAGGCTGTTAAATCGCGTTGTTTACCCATATCTTCAGAAAAAAATCACTTCTACTCTCGTGGTAAACAACCTGCTTCCCTATTTATAATGGTCTGGCCCTCTAGCAACTTCAGCGCGAAATTATAGCTAATTATCGCTAATTTGCCTACAAACATCAGGTGGTCATAATAAACTGGCCACTCAGTGTATAACCATAAACAAATTGTAGTTTTGTTTTCCAAAATATAAGATTTTTGTTTTATTTCACATAACTAAATAACAAGAAAAAAAGATATATACACATACAAATGTACTTATACATAAGCATACATATACATGAACATATACTATATACAGCTATTTGTGTACACACAGTTCCTTAAAAAGGCTTATAAAAGCCTGGAGAAAACAATTTGTCTACTTTGCTGATGTCCACCGTAGGATTGATCTTTTTTTCATTAATGAAAAGCTGTCTAGTGTCCTATTAGATTCACAGAAAAATTTAGCTAAAATTTAGATTCACAGAAAAATTCCAAAAGGTCTGAAATGTATGGCTTTCTTATATTCACCCTGGCATTCCCCCTGAAAGCTTGATCTACATTTGAGTCTATGGATATGCATGAGACCCCTAATTTGGGGACCTTGGTTCTACCCCCCTTTATTCAGCTACTCTGTTTCTTCTCTCTTTGCTTTCTTTCTTTTTTTTCTCTTACATTAATGTTCACTGCTGCTATTGACCCCACATTATGTAGGACTCCCTGCTCATTCCGATTTGTCTAAGGTCATGACTGGCGTGCCCCTGGGATCTGTGCTAGGCCCCATACTGTTTAACCTGTTTATTAACTATATCGGGGAGGGTGTCAGTAGTCATATTTCTGTGTTTGCTGATGATACTAAAATTGGGAGGGTAATAAACAAGGACTTAGACATCATAACATTACAGGAGGGCCTGGATAAAATAGGGGAGTGGGCAACTATATGGCAGATGAGGTTTAATACTGATAAATGAAAAAGTAATGCACTGTGGGGTTAAAAATAGGCAAGAGGAATACAAATTAATGGGAACTCCACTAGGGAAGTCAGAAATAGAAAAAGATTTGGGAGTCATAGTACACCACAGATTGAATAGTAGCTTGAAATGCCAGGCTGCAGCAAAGAAAGTGAGCAGAATATTATCTTGTATTAAAAAGGGAATGTAATGTAGAGATAAAACAATCATTTTGCCTCTTTATAGATCACTGGTTCGGCCTCATCTTGAGTATGCGGTCCAGTTTCGGTCACCAATTCACAGAAAGGATATCCTTGAGCTAGAGAGAGTCCATCTAAACTAATTAAGGGTCTGGAGGACCAAAGCTATGAGACAAGGTTACTAAATGTAAACATGTTCACGCTAGAAGTGAGGAAATTAAGAGGGGGCATGGTTTTCATGTACAAGATGTTTAGTGGCGATGGCAACATCAGCAATAAACTTTTTACTGTAAACTCCATAACAAAGACTAAAGGCCACCACCTAAAATTGGTGGAGAAAAGATTTAAGCACAAGGGGCGTAGGGGCTTCTTTTCAGTTATAGCAATTAAAGCCTGGAACTTGCTGCCGCAAGCAGTGGTATCAGCTAGGAGTATTGAATCAGTTAAAAAGCATTTAGACATTTTCCTCAGAGACCGCAACATGTAGGGGTACGGGCACTCTTAAAAACAAGATCACACGGAGTCTCGTATACACGCATACACATGCACAGTCACAAACATACACACAAAGGTTGAACTTGATGGACCTTTGTCTTTATTCAACCTCAAATACTATGTAACTACAAGTTAAATCAATATTTGGTGTGACAGGCCTGCTGATAGAGGGGTACAGGCAGCTCTCCCGTACACAGCCCAGGCTCCATCAGGTCAGCAGGGGAGCCTGAACCTGGAACGGGAGGGCCTCTAGGGCAGGAGGACTGTCCTGTCCAATTGCCATAGTAACCAGTTGAATGAACAGACTCCTTCCCTATAGGTGTCCAGGTGAGTGGGTGGGACCATCTGCTGGCAAGCCAATCAGAGTCCTGTCTACTCGCCTGGATTGTTCTTAGGCTCTGCCCCACCCTGTGCTTAGGCTCCACTCCCATAGCAATACAGTCAATGGTGTCTCCATTAGCAGGAGCTGGAGTCCTGCCCTGAGATAAGCTGCACAGGGTAAGCAGCTTAGAAGAAAGTGAGGGGGGATGTAAAAAGAGGGGCTGAAAAGTGTGCAAACATTAATAGTGTTTGCAGGATCATCAGTTTTGATAAAACCAACACCAACTGTTTGCAGAAATGCAGCCCCAAACATGTAAGGAACCTCTATTGTATTTCAAAGTTGACTGTCGATATTCATGTAGCTTTCTCCAGCCTTTCAGCTACAAAATGCCTTCTGTTAAAGCCAAAAACTTCAAAGTTGTACTTGTCAGTGCAGGGCACCTGCTGCCAGTTTTCTCTTTTTTCTTCCATTTTAATGTTTAGGTGAGTCACTCCACCTCGGAGGAATCCATGACTTGCACTACAGCTGATAGCACTTCTCTGCATTGTAGTTAGGTGTAACGCTGGGCATACATGGATCAAAATGTGGCCTGCTATTCATCTGAAATAAAAAAATCAAACTATCCAGGCAAAAAATTAGTGGCTGAGCAGTAAATGTAGTCAGCTACCTGCAATCATCCTACATTTCCAGTACCTTCCACCACTTCTGGCCTGACCGTATTTCCAGTACCTGCCACCGCTGCCATCATTGCCATCACCTGCCACCATTGCGAACTCCTTCCAATGCTTCTAGCCCAAAACCATTACAAGCTCTTGCCACCACAACTATCTCCTTCTTCTGGTGCTAGCTTAACAATATGAACCTCTCCTTCCACTGCTGCTGGCCTGAAACCATTGCAAGCTCCGGCTGCCATATCCTTCTAGTGTTGCTGGCTTGACACTATTAAGCACCATTATCATCCGGTGCTGCCTCTACTGCCCTATTGTATTATGCTCTATTACTGCAAAGGTGCTGCACATAATTTTTCTGCAGCTGGCCCTCAGATGCAAAATATTTTTTTTTTTTTCAGCATGTTCCCAAAATGTATAGTGTTTGCTGCAGTGTATGGCAGAGTTTTATTACTGTCTATGGAGTTAGTACAATATTATTTTCTTTTTCTGTGAAATATATTCAACTTAGTTTTTGGGCCGGACAGTACCCATGTGAAAGGGGCCTAGGTCTTTAATCACTAATAACTTATTTGCATAAGTAAATTAGTAAATCATGTGACTGTAAGTGCTACAAATGACATTATTAGTAATGGAGCCTTCTTGTGCTGATAGCTGATTGTAAGTATTTGCAAAGATCCGGGATAGAGGAGATCAGCAGTACTGTCACTAAATGGCAGGTTGCTCTTGGGGTTGTGTAGAGGTTTTTTTTGGATAACCTAAAATGGCACTAATATTTTACACATGTGCACTAGCAGCAGTAAGGTAATAACATTGTGTTGCTACTACGCAATGTTTAAATGGCAGTGCTGTACACAAAAGCCATAACCAGCACAAAGCACACCCAGAGTGGTTCCTTCAGTAGGTGAGTTTGTGTTGCAGTTGGACAGGGCCTTCCAATCTCTGGCTCCATCAGCTCACATCACCAACATCCCCACGGACCTCTGCTGCTGGCAGGAAGGACTGCATCTGGAGTGACAGCTAACAGCTCCAAGCAGATGCACAACTCACCACTATGACTGCAACCCATCCTCAGTCACTACTTTGCCTGCCTCCCTCTGCTTACCACCATTCCTAAAACCTCCCCAGCACTGCACCTTCACCCCAACTCCCTTTCACTCTCACCAATGCATCTTACCCCTATCCTCCTCCCCCACACCACACCGGCACACCTCTCACCAGTGTACCCGACCCCCCCACCTCTCCCACATGCCCTTACTTCATTTTCCACTGCGCCCATGCCCAACTCTGTGATTACTGCCACTGCACTGATGCATGCCTCGGTGCTAGCTGCCACTGCACAGATGCACACTTCTGTGCTCCCGGCCACTGCAGTGATGTGCCCTACCATATTCAGCCCATTAAATAAACATGCAAAATAAAAGGGTTAAAGTGTACAAAAGAAAATGATGTGGAACAAAGGCCAGCCCTATCTCACTCAATACTGCATATACTGTGATAACTCCTCAAAGAAATCCAAATGTATTTCTGTTACACTGTGAGCTGCTTCATACATAGTTTTTTTTTAGCAATAGACTTTTTAGAAACATCCATTTTTGCTAACACAGGAAAAAAAAAGTTGTGTGGCATATGCCTTTTGAAAATCTAGACTTAGCAGCCTTACATATAGCTCTCTTTAATGTATAACAAGGTATTTCTTAAAATGGCTAAGCTGTCATTTATGTTTTTCCTGGAACTGCAAATGACTGTCCTTCATTTACTTGGTTCATTTAAATTGAAAGTATTTTGACTGTTAGGTTAACATAGTTACATAGTATTTGAGGTTGAATAAAGACATAAGTCCATCAACATGGCAATTGATCAGCCTGATTTGCCCTCAATTAGCTATATGATATTTTTCAACCCCTTTAATAAGCAGGGTGATTGCTCTTTTTGCATGGCTACAGGTAAAGTTTTGGTACTCATAAATTCCCTGGAATCCTTTAAAGGCAAACTCTCTTGTTTGATGCATCTTATTTAATTGATAAACAAGCCTTTTTGAAATTTAGGGCCCATTCAGACCACTTGCATTGCGCTAACAAACATTAAACCTTACCTGCGCATTATCGAAATACACGTTAACACGCGTTACACATGTTGGTGCACTGCAGTGCCATTCATTGTCATTGGCACCCCAACACATCTTCAAACTGCATGTGTGCTGTAATACAGTGTCCTGTACATTGCAATGAGGTGTAAAATAATAAAGCCTGCCCCAGATCTTTCATCTTTCACTGAGGTCAGTTGTAGCTTATTAATTTTGAATGAGCTTTTAATCCCAGCACACCGCACTATGCGCCAACACCTGTCAATGCTTGCATGTTAATAAAAATTACCTTTCTAGTTCAGTCTGCAGCAAGCTACCATTATACTGTATAAAACTAGCAAAAATCAATCATGTATTCCTGGCATGGCATTGCTCTTTTACTAATATACAGATATCACCCAGCAATGTAATCTCTCACTCATGGGGTGATTCCTGGAAGAAAAAAAAGAATAGCCATCAAGAACTCAATATAGCCCCTTCAGTTCAGGAAGGGCATAAACATAAAAAAAAGTGAAATTTCAGGTTCAATTTACTTCTGAAATACAATTTCTGAGTTTGGGCCACTAAAGAATAAAACTACACCTACAGCTTTGTTCAGCAAACATGCTGATTACGCAGATGGTTCTTTAATCCACTCTTGCCATAACCGGAAAAAATCTAATTACCAGAAATTTGCATTCTTGGAGTGCTAAGAAAGTCTGTAAGAAATCAAACAGCAAGTTTTTTTTTAGATTTTCTTTTTGGCGTCTTACATTGAAAAGTAAGCATTTGACGACATTTGTGACCAAGAAACTGTTACCATCCCTGTATTCTGAAAATGAATACTTTACCTATCTTATACATGTAAATTCAACCCGTAACTGCACTGGATGTCTGGGCAATGGCAGTATTTATATATTTTTCTGCATGAACAGTTTTCTAAGGGATCAGTTTTAGTGATCAGATCCCAAATTGTATTATTTCAATTTTTCAAAAATATCTACAGCTTTTCATTTTGCTGAATAACTAACCAAATGTCTGCCTCTAATAATTCCACTCTTGGAATCTTGGCTCTGATATAGCCAATTATAGAATCAGGAATTGTGAGCTTAAAAAAGAACTGCGTAAATTACATATTAAGTGCTCATTTTGGTCTTGAGTCTACAATAAAAAATATATATTTACCTGATCCTCGGACCCACCTGGTTGTTAGATCAGTGCCCGCAGCCTCTTCTCTCTCCGGTGGCCTGAGCCCCACTTCTGTCCTTATGTTTAATACAAGTCCATTCATTTGTATTGGACTTGAGGTTGCCAAGGGACATACCACCAGAGTGGAGGGGGAGAAAGGTGAGCAATCACCACCTCAGGATCGAGGATCAGGTAAATATATATTTTGTTTATTTTAGACCCTACACCAAAATGACCACTTAACCCTTGCAGTGAGGGGGTAGCCCCACTGCAAGGGTTAATTTGTACTTTGCCTAGCGTTCTTTTCTAAAGAGTAACTGAACACTGGATGTTGTACCCAAAAAAAGGCAGGCAAAGTGCACAGGACTAGTCACAAGCATTACCTGTAGTCCCTTTGCCGCTTATCTTTTCTCCATTGCTGACTTACCATGTCTTGTTCTACTTGGTGTCTCTGTGTGGGGAATTCCAACTTGTTAGAAGCAGGGATTTTCTTTTTCATGTCAGAGTCTCCAGCAAGAAGAACCATGAGCAGCATTCCATCTCATGCCAAACTTTGCAAAACTAGCAGTGATAAGCAGTCAGTACCTTAAAGTGTATTTCCAATTTTGCAGTCAAATTTAGGAAAACAACTCCCTATGTTTGTTATGTGTTCCTATTCACACAGCATACTGAAAAATAACTTTAAAAAAAAGTCTTACCTTTTAGATGTTTTGTTAAATCAGGCAAGATGGCTGTTTCCAGGTTTTTCTTAGCCCTTTCACAGTGGTCTATCCCAATAGAAAGTCTTGGGGCTGAAATTTGGGGATTGTGTTTATCTGATAAGCTTCATTAACATACAATGGACAAGCCACATCTCAATGTACAAGCCACATCTCAATGGACAAGACCCCTTACAGCCCCTCCTAACTTTTAAAAGAAATAGAAGCAAGAATAATTTTTAACCCGTGAAAAAACCCTAACCCACAGAAAAATTACTTTAGCTCAAAGAAGAATTTTTTTTTTTGGCTTATGCTAATTGAATGGGAACATGAAACAAATATAAAATAGGTGTTATCCCAATTTGGCTGTGAAAGTGGAGATACACTTTAATCTCTCACTGCAGATATACAGATATGTGGCTACAGGAAAAGGAGTGTTTATGCACGCCCACATACAAGGAAGTGTTGACATTTAATTTCAGACAAAAGCTAAATCATTTAGGATACTGCTTAGGCATAACTAACATTTTTAGATGTTTCCAGATGTCACCTATACAGTAGCAAATCTTCACTTTTTGAGTCCAGGTTAATTTAAAAGTACTTTTCTGTTTACAGCTAACAGCTTCCTCTGTAGATGCTAATGAGTAAGAGTTTATAAATTACAATGCACTTATTTAATCAATAAATGCTTTGCCCTTATTTGGGGTTCCCTATGATTCTCTACATTCGAACCTCTGGATAGCCCCTGCTACTGCTGCTGTATTTTTACTCATTTGCTTTGGGGTATTACAGTTTTCTCCAAAGTCTAACCATAATTCTAGGTGAGTTGTGAGGATATGCTAGTGGGCCAAGAGAACAAGAGATGCTACAAGTGTCTCAAACTGGTTGTTTTAGTTACTTCTGTTTTTAGGGGAGCTTAAAGAGGAACTTTACCCTTATCTTACAAATAACAACAAAGGCACCTTTGGAAATGTTCAGTAAGGGCAATCTACAAACAGATCTGGCTGAGCAAATGCCCGGAATGAGGGCAGACATTTCGTTTCTCTGCCATGACCTCCAAAAGGTCAGGGAGAAGACCAAAATGCTGGAACACCGGGTGGGAGGCCTGGTTGACCTGACCACTCAACTCCAAGCTGATGTAAAACTGGGGCTGCAACACTCCGTTGAT
Source organism: Nanorana parkeri (assembly GCF_000935625.1). Classification (NCBI taxonomy): domain Eukaryota; kingdom Metazoa; phylum Chordata; class Amphibia; order Anura; family Dicroglossidae; genus Nanorana; species Nanorana parkeri. Next base: position 3,919,308 of record NW_017306276.1, on the reverse strand, counting down.
GGTGTCCTCAAAACTAAGAACATTGAAAACAGACTCAGGCGCAACAATATCAGGGCGGTCGGTGTTCCGGAGCTAGCGGAGGGCTCCAATCCCACGGCGTTTGCTGAGAAGTGGCTGCTAAACACCATTGGAAGGAACTTCCTCTACCCCATGTTCCTGGTGGAACATGCACACAGGGTCCCTGCAAGACCGTTGCTGCCGGGTGCCCCTCCACGTCCCATGCTGATCCGCATATTGAATTACAGAGACAAGGAGGCTATCCACCGCAGAGCTAGGGAGCTGGGGGATCTCTTTATTGACGGCGCCAGGATCATGCTCTTCCCAGACATCTCACAAGAAGTCCAGAAAAGGAGAGCGAAATTTCAAGAGGTCAAGCGTCGCCTAAGACAACTGAAGCTTCAATACGCTATGCTCTACCCTGCCAAACTTCGGGTTGTGGCCTACAACGACACCGTCTTCTTTGACACCCCGCATGCTGTCTCGGCGTGGTTGGATCGAAAACAGCCATCAAGATCAGGTTCCTGAATTGGTCTATCGCTCAGTATCCTCTGAGTTGTTCCGGAGGGAGGGGGTTTCTCTTGGATCTGCATGCCTGAAGGGCCTACTTAGAGCAATGCAGGGTGCCTATCCCCTGCGGAGTGATGCCGGAGCCTCCGTGCTCAACACGTTTTGGTTTATTTTTATTGCTGCTAGAACTGGAGATATATCATCTTTCTCCCTTATCTGCCTACTGGGCACAGAGGTAGATTTGGATGTCTCTAGCCCATGTGATCTCTCCTGAGTGGAGACAGTTTGGTCCAGTTGGACCCCGTTTTTACTTTGTTGTTTATGTTGTTCAAGCCATGTGGATCCTGAGCCTCTGGGGACAATTTACCCGGATACAAGTCCCGGTTACAATTTATCTGTTTTATTTTTTCCTTTGGTGTTTTTTTTTTCTTTTCTGTCTACTCCCTGTGCCATCTACACGTCACAGAGTTTGGGCGCTTTTCGGGTTTATATGTGAATTGGTCCAAGTCCTCCCTGCTCCTACTCAAACCATTGCAGGCCCCCTTACCACCTACCGCGTCACGCTTGCCTATCGTATCACACTTCACGTACTTGGGAGTCCACATGACAGCCAACCCCGCTACATTCGTGGATGATAACTTGATTCCATTGCTGAATATATTGAATGCTCAGTGCAAAGTCTGGAAAAAAACTCCCCCTATCGGTGGTGGGCAGGATCAATCTGATCAAGATGATCTGGATGCCTCAGATACTGTATTTTCTCCACAATTCCCCATGTTGGATCCCACAAAAAATCTTTCGCAGGATCAATTCCCTATTTAGAGATCTCATTTGGATTGGTAAACCCCCCTGTATTAGATTAGAATTTCTCCAATATCCCAAGGAGCAGGGGGGACTGGCCCTTCCTTACCCATGGGTATATTTCCTGGCCTCGCAACTTCAGCACCTGGCGGGATGGTCTCTCACTGAGGACCTCCCCGCTACTGCTAGGTTATTTGCACACATGTTTCGGCCTAATGTCCCGCTAACACTGTTGGACACCACTTTGGTGTCCTGCTCAGATCTCCCAACGCCGAGACTGCTGGCCAGGATCTAGGTGTTTTGTTAGGACCCTGCTGGGGCTCTCTGAAGTTACCACCTTTACCCCACTTTGGGATAATGGTAAGCTACCAGAGGTGCACAAATTGAGGGGTTTTGTATCTTGGAGGGGGAGGGAATACACCTTCTGTCCCAGGTGTATGAAGCAGGCATACTGTGCTCCTTTCAACAACTCCAATCTAGATTTAACTTTAAAAAGACTCAATTTTATCAGTATCTACAGCTGAGACATGCTCTATCTAAACATCCTGGGGCCGATCCAAGGTACCAATCCTTGACCAGATTGCACTCTCCTCACATACTAAAGCAGTCGTCTCCCTTTTTTACTCCCACTTGCTTTCACACTTATCGGGAAAGTATCCCCTCAGATGTAGGTCGGCATGGGAGGGGGACCTCCTCCTCTCACAGATTAACTCAGTTGTTCATTCAACACAGAACGTACCGCACCCCTGAGTTTCTTTTTAAAATTGGAGTGAGGACAGACTCTAAATGTCCCAAATGTGGCATCGAGCCTGGTTCACTTATTCACCTGCTGTGGCACTGCCCAAAGTTAGTGAGGTATTGGCCTGGGGTGGTAAGTTGTGTCAACTCTACATTTAATGTCCAACTCCCCTGCTCTCCACTTGTCTGCCTTTTGGGTGTGTTTGACACATCCCTATGGGATACCTACACAGTGGATGCTGTATCTAGGGTTCTATTTGCAGCAAGGAGGACTATTTCCCTTCAGTGGATGTCCCATGTCACACCAAACGCAAGGACTTGGATGACGGAGTTGGACTGTCTTATAACCCTCGAGAGAATCACCTACAAACACAGGGGTAATATGCCAAAATTCCACAATATCTGAGACAGATGGTTGGGCAGGCAGTCTCCACAAAGTGGGGACCATTAGAGGTAATGTCCTAAATAGACAAGACACAGAGAGCGCCTCCATCGCATAAAAACTTTTTAATAAACAAATTTAAAAATGGTATAAAGGTACTCACAAGGGACGAATAAAAACAGGCATAAAAGGGTCAGAGCGAAAGGTGCATATCCACCGGCTGTTCGTCTTCCCTGGTAGTGAAGTGGTTTACGCGTTTCAGAGGTCACGCCTCCTTCCAAGCTCATTGGTTCTGAGGTAGGAGGTGTGTCCTCTGAAACGCGTAAACCACTTCACTACCAGGGAAGACGAACAGCCGGTGGATATGCACCTTTCGCTCTGACCCTTTTATGCCTGTTTTTATTCGTCCCTTGTGAGTACCTTTATACCATTTTTAAATTTGTTTATTAAAAAGTTTTTATGCGATGGAGGCGCTCTCTGTGTCTTGTCTTGCAGTGCTGAGGTTGTTCTGAACCTGGTGAGAGCTGCCCCGTTATCGCCCTGCACTCCTGAACATCATTAATTCATACTCTTTTGAACCAAAATCTGCTGGCGCGGTGTTTGATTCTGTCTAATGTCCTAAATAGGGCAAGGGAGTTAGGAGCGGTGGAGAAAGTATGCGGGCTGAGGTGGCAATATAGAGTTGGGCTGTGATGAATGGGAGTAGAGAATAGGGATCCACAGGATGAACATGGTGTCGAAAAGGATAGCGTAGTTGGTTAGGAGACTGTGCAGTAGTGGAGAGAGAGGGCCCAGAATAAAGGTGAAGGATGCTGAAATAAAGGGTCATTCAAGCATGATAAATGTTGAGGAGGGAATCGAGTTATGATCTTGTGGCACTTGTTATGGCACTATTGGGTACCGGTTATTCCATATGTATGTATAAAAATAAAAATAAATCAGGTGACGTGTATGGAATGTTTTTGTTTCTATGTTCCCCTTCCCTCTCCCATCCCCCCCCCCTCCCCCAAATGTATGTGTGCATTCCCAACCCGACCGCATGGCTTTTACTGTATTGATTTTTTGTTATAGGTTTGCTGGCTAGGACCCTGTACAATTCAGGGTACCGTACACACTGTTTTATTGTTATGCAACTGTATACAAGAGAAAAATATCAATAAAAAATATCTGATTGAAAAAAAAAAAATCAATGTCTACACACTCAGTCACAATAAAATGCATACAATATTAAAGAACACTAATACGTTTCTAGTCCCTTTAAATGATTACAAAAATGTGATACAGTATATAGAAATAATAAGTAAGTAAAAATCAAGCAAACATGATTATGCAGACTAGTGGTAATAATAGAAGACGGTTGGTACAAAGCCAAGTTAATTTTTGCTCAGAGTTGTTAAAAGCTCAGTCTACACCAGTGGTCTCAAACCTCCGGCCCTCCAGCTGTGGTGGAACTACAAATCCCATGAGGCATTGCAAGATTCTCACAGCCACAGACATGACTCCAGAAGAGAGATGCATCATGGGATTTGTTGTTTCACCACAGCTGGAGGGCCAGAGGTTTGAGACCCCTGGTCTACACAGTTAGCATGTATGATTTAATTAGTAGCAATAACATTTATGCTGGTAGCAAGGAAGAAGTAGGAGACATAAAACAATAACGTGCAGCAAAAGTAATAGTAGAAAATGTTTTACAGCCTCAGAACTGTGAATGTTTATTGTTTGTTTTATATTAACGTTTAAAACAACAACCAAACATTATCACAGTCTTTTTCAAGTTTGACAATAGGCTCTTAAAGCAATATGGTGTTATTTCAGGTACAACAATGGGGAGTCATAGATATGAATGAGTCAAACTTTACATTAGTAGGTTAGCAAAACAAAAGACAGGAAAGAAAATGGAAAAAGGAGGGTGAATGGGGAGAATGTAAAGATGCTCCCAGAGAAAACATTTTGAATAGTGACTGCAAAAGCATTAGCAACAGCGATAAGAACAAAAGTATTATCAAATATGGTAAGTCAAGTTTTTCAGTACATTGTTGTGACCGATTCCCAAGCTAGCCCAACAGAATGAACAGGTTCTGACTTTACTCTGACTATCACCTGTTACAGGCCAGTGGCTCAGAAAGTATATAAGCCAAAGAATAAACCAAACAGCCAAGGCAATCTGCATTTTTAGAAGGAAGCCAGCAATGGCAGCCCCCATATTTCTTTTAGGAAAAGTTTATTCTTCGGATAGTCATCTATAGACAACAAATACAGAAAATGTTCAGTCTCAGATATTCAATATTTCATATAAAATGTAAGGTTGAAAACTGACAAAGCAAGATTAATGGATTGAAATTAATCTATATCACTTAACAAAACAAAAAAAAGAAGAAGACAAAAATTATAAATCCATGATGCATTCATCATATTTGACCTTAAAGTATAATGACATTTGTAACCCTCTTTAAGCACTGCAGAAAAAATGACTTTTCCAAGTCAATAAAGTCTATTACATTTAGAGTACAATAACCTGCCAATTTACTTGGAGCACAATGACCATATTATTTAGGGATTGCAATAGATCAAAAGTAAGTTTTTATTCTGCCTTGAGCTTCTATGTCTGTGCTGTACTTTTCCACCAATGTGAAGTGTATTGCTTAAATGCCACTAAAATGTATTTTTTTTTCGGTTCAGATAATTAGATATATATGTAACCACCAGCAGGTCAAGCTTTGCGGGATTCTTTGTATGCTTGTCCTACCTCTGTTAATGTAATTTAAAGCAGCTGACCCTACCACTGAGACAGAATGTGTCACTTACCTAAAGTGCCAAAAACAAACTAGAACAAGTCAAGGTCATCCAAAAATGATGTAGTCCTTATAGTTGCCATTTAATGTCTTTTGCAATTTCAGGTACTGCATTATTTCATCATATGGTAAAACATAGAATAAAAAATAAACGTTTCATTTTTCCTTAGTATTATGCCACCCTTATGTTTTATGTTAGATTTTTGCTACATATTGAAATAGGGCATGTTTAATACAGAGTGTTGGATATAAATAACAATTTTAAAGCCCAAGTAAACCTGCAGGTTAACCCTTTTTCTCCCGCCACAATAAGGCTCACAATGGCTGCAGCAGGGCCCTGTAAATAGATTTTTGTTTCTGAGTTTTTTTATAACTTTGTAAAGCCGACTGTCAACTTTTTATGGTAAGAGATTCAGGCAGCTGTAAAGCCACCTGATCACTTTGGTGGGCCCCGGAAGATGTTGTTCCTTGCTTTTTTTACAGCCCCCCTCATCCCATGTACATGCATGTATACATGTAAATTCATGCATTGTATTTCCCCCAAATTTGTATACGATGATTGTGCCACACATGGTAAATATCACCGCAAAGGCCAGAGTGAGAGCAATAATTCTAGAATTATTATTCACAGTTAACTTTAAATGAGTTGTAAACTCTAGATGACCTCTAAATGCTTTTAATGTGTCACCTATAGACAATTTGTGGTACCAAAGTTTTATGGGTTTACACAGTTTTGATGTGTGACACTATTTACTTGATGCAACCTTATCTTTTATATTTTACCAAAAATAGAGTATTATATTGTGTTTATGTGCACTAAAACTAATTTAATTAATGAAATATTGAAAACTTGGGTTTGGTAAACATAAAATAATTTACCTTCTACAATACTAAGGCCTTGTCCCCTGCCAGCAATCACAGATCCTTGCTTTCTGTGGGGAAGCAGTGTTTACACTGCAGAAGTCGGCAATACACCCTGCTGAGTTAGAAATAGCTCTGCAATCAGTTATGCTCCTCAATAATTGGACAGTTCTGGCTCTGACTCAGCAGTGGGTATGTTGGATCTCTAAAAAGCAACTAGTACTTCCCGACAGAAAGCAAAGGTCCTTCTCTGCAGCATTCTGCCAGGACACAGGCATTTCTATGCAGTTTGTGATTGATTTTTAAAGAAAAGAAACTGTAAGAGTTTTTTGTTTAGATGCACCTGGGCATGTCCTAAATGCGTATTTAGCTCATTTAAAACATAAAGGTTAATTGGGCTTTAAAGAAATGTTTATACACTTGAGTTGTTTTAAAATAAATTTTTTGCATTTTATATAATAATGAAATCAGAACCATGACTGTCAGTCACTGCTCACAGCAGGGATTCCCCCTCTCCTCTCTGTTGTACCAGCACTCACTGAAGGGACAGACAGGGGAGGGGGTGGGCAAAACTGGCTCTGGCTCTAGAGAGGCAGAACCAACTGTCAATCAAGCAGTTGGGTGGATCCTGACAATATTGTCAGGATCTTTCCTGTTTTCAGGATGGCTCTAACTTTTGGTCACAGGGGTACATTTGAAAAGGTACCCCTGTGACCCAAAAGAAAAGGCCAAAAAAGGGTTGGCTTTTTTTCTCTATTATGAAAGAATCATATGGGTATATTCTTGAACAGATCCTGTTTCAGGCTGTTGGCTGTTAGAAAAGTTTCAATTGGTTTTATAGTGGTAGAATAGTGGACACATTGAATTTACAAAAATGTATAGTGGCAATTGTTGACAGTAGGAGCCAGCACTGAAGTCACATACCCAGCTCAGTGCTAAGTTGGAGAAAACATAATGTGAGGCCAATAAGAATCCTAGCCAGGCACTAGTTCAGAATGTTAAATCCACATAAGACTGCAGTGTCTGGGCATCTGAAACTGCAGCACAGGCACCAGAAAATTAGAGAGTTATTCACAAAGGAGCCTAAGGATATAGCCGTAGCTTTGGCTTATCCTTCGGCTCACTTCGGCCAGCAGAACAGCTCAGCCGAGCCGACCACATATGCTTCGGCTCGGCGGTGCTGAAGTCAGTGCTGCCGTAGCAGACCGTTCTCCTTGCAAAATGTCAACAAATAAAAAAGAAAGCATGTTCGGCTGAACCAAAGGGAGCCAAAGACAGCCATACTTGGCTCAAGTGAACAGCATTTGTCTCTCTTCACTTCGGCTTGGTTATTGACTTGGCTGCCTTTGGCCTTGGAGACTAGTAGCAGAAGAGCAGGGGCATCTCGGAGACATGCTCTGAAGCAGAATCACAGTTTGAACTCACACGAAGAACAGGGGACATTATAAACCATAGCTTCATTTTCCAAGAGCTGTTCTCTTCCCACTATTTCAGAAATAGACTGTAAAGTTTATTATTGCAATAAAAGGAGAACAAGGACACAAGGACACATGCATGAGCATAAATATCACATGTTAAGGATTAATGGTGTTTGTACAATTTTTCTTTAAAAGGAGAACTATGGGGTTAGGGCTTTTTCCCATAGTTCTCCTTAGGGTAACGGGCGGACACAAACTAGCGTCCTCCCGTCACCCCAAGATCAGTATGCCGCGAGCTACAGCTAAAGCGGTGTCCTCTGCTGTACGCGGCCGGCCGATGCTGGCATCTGAGTTTTAGTTTCGTTTTCGGGCGTCACAGCGGGGGGCGGAGCCGGCGGGAAATTCAAAAGTGAAAACATGACATTTACACAGAATACAATGTAATCTGCTATGATTACACTTATGTATCAAACTATTTCACTTCAATTTTGTCCCTAGAGCTTTGTCCAGGGCCCTGCCTGCACTTTTACTGTTCTTTCTGCCTGGAAACTTGAGAACGTCCATGGTATCCAAAAAGCGTCCCTTTAGGTCAAAAGCGGTTTTAGACCAGGTAGAAAACAGTTGGGAAATTCGTCATCGGACAGTTTCAGTCAGACACTTTCATCAGACACTTTTAGTGTCTGATGACGAATTTCCCAACGAATCGCTATCGCTCAATTCTGCAAATTATTCTAATTTACTATCGCTGTTTTCTACCTGGTCTAAAATGGCTTTTGACCTAAAACAGCAACGATTCTGCGACCAAGCTCAGTGATGTGCGAGCTTGGTACTCTATTGACTGTGGTTCAGATCAGGCAGCGCCCCCATAATTCCAATTTACTGGACCATTTTTTAAATTATTATATTATAAGTTTTTATAATTATTTATAATTATTTATTATATTATAATTTCTTAAAATTATTTATAATTTAGTATATTATAATTTTTTAATTTCTTGTTTCAAACTTTATCATACCTGGGATGTCTACTGGACTCTTGTTTGGACAAATTTAGGTCAGTTATTCCTAAGATTTACTAAGAATTACGGGCCTACAATATAAAACAAAACATTTCCATGAATAACAATGTACCGCTTTGGGATGCTAAAATCCTGAATAATCATACCGCCAGGGAGGTTAAACAAATTAAAGTGATATTAAAGTCGAAATGTTTTTATGCTACTTTAAATGCTAATTAAATCACTTCCACTGGATGTTGCTCCTTCTGTTGAAAAGTTTAAGTTAGCTGCAGATTCAGCTGGTCCCATGAGCACTGGCCTTGATATCTTGTTTTAGAGTGGCTCTTTGCAGTGTCCTATGCAGCCACACTTGTGTATGCTAGTAAGTTGTGGGTGTCTCTATGAACACACAGACACAGCAAAGCAAGTCAGTCCTCTGCTTCTCCCTTCTCCAAACTAGTAGATGATAATAGTCATTTATTTATTAGGTTGTAAAGGTAACCGCACACTTAGCTCATGCTAGTAAGAATGAGTTTCTTAATGTAAGGACACATATCACAGCAGAAGGATATAGAAAAAGAATATCAGTATTAATAGACAGGCCTGAAGAAACTCTGGAGGAACTGATGGTCAGTTACTGTAGATCTACTACAAATGTTTTACATCACACAGAAGACAGGGGGAGAATGGGGACCTGACAGCTAAAATCTGTACCTTCTAACAGACATGCAAGCATAGTTGGTTACGAGAAAGGGTCTTTGGTGTCCACAAGCCAAAATAACACATCCCCAGCTGAGAAGTGGCTATTCCCTACTTCTCAAGGAGCCAAGCCCCATTAACAACTGATAACAACAAGGGAGCACCATACCAACAGATGCCCC
>NW_017306276.1:3841550-3909485 GCF_000935625.1 Nanorana parkeri | reverse complement strand
CCCAAAAAGGCCCCCCCCCCCTGCTTTGTAACCATCTCACCTTTTCACAGACCCCCAAAGACCCCCTAACCCACAAAGCTGCTCTGACGTGTGTAGATCTCAATCCATTGATTGAACAATTGAGCGTGGGTTGTGAAAACCTTCGTCCTCTGTTGGGCTTTCCAGAAAGAACTCCCAGCAGCCTCTGCAGATGCTATCCCTGCAACTCCACCCTACCACCTGTCCCTTAACCTCCCTTCATGTAAGGCCAGCTGTTTTCAGCTCTAACCTTCAACGCTTCCTTGGATACTATTCCTCACCCCAGTCATGTAGCCCTTCCATTTATTTTCCATGGGATTCTCCTTTTAGAGGAGAACACTATTATTTTAATCTGATTTGAGTTGCTGCTAATTAGTTATGTGTCTTTTAAAAATGTGCAGCAACACACATTACCAACACATCAAAAAGCAGGCTTAGAAATGCATCACAATGGGTACACATTGGTGTGAATTTATAATATGAATTTAACAATGTGTTGTAATTCTTCAAGAACAAATTAATAATTGTTCTTGAAGAATTGGCCCCCCAGCCCATACAAAATGCAGTGCACCTTAACTGTATTGTACATTAATGTGCAATTTAGAATGGGGAAATAAATTATATAATCAGTGTTGTACTGGTGAATAATTATCAGATCACAGACTGTGGTATATTATGGACCAGACTGTATTTCTTTAACTGCTATGCATTGTGCAGAGAGTTCCAAAAACAGTATGTGCCATCTGGAAGGGGGATCTGGATTAAAAAAACTTGGTGAGAAGAATAAAGAATACTCTGACAGTTCATATAAATATAGTTAAGTTGTGAATTTAGCTGCTTGTCTGATGTTCAGCTTTAAGTCAATTCTTTTTTTCAATCAACATTTTTATCTGTTGATGCTGGAAAGATTATAGTCTAGTATAAGGGCTCTGAGTGGCCAAGATGATTTTCTACACAACCCCTCATTTGTGATAAAAGATATTGCTTTAATAAACTGGTTTGATGTTATCACAGTTAAGGTGCCCATTTACTTTACAACCCTCGCAAGACTTTTGTCTTGCGAGGGTTGTAAAGTACTTAAAAAAACGTACGATCTGCCAATCTTGGACAGGCAGATCTTACTTGCGATCATCGCAAGCCCGTCCCCCTGAGGGGCGGGCTTCCGATGACTGTAATGACGGGCGGGCTTCCGATGACTGTAATGACGGGCGGGCTTCCGATGACTGTAATGACAGGCGGGCTTCCGATGACTGCAAACGGGCAGTGTGCGCGTGCGCACACTGGCTGTTCGGCAGTTGTCGAACCAGCAGGCCACTAACTCGCCGAGAATCATATGATTCCCGGCGGGTTTTCTAGCATGCTGGTTCGATGGAAGACGTGCGACCGTACAGTAGAAACGGTCGCGCGCCTTCCATACACTGCACGATTCTCGTATGATCGCAGGATTTACTGCGATTCTCATACGAGAATCGTGCAGTGTATGGGCACCTTTAGAGTGATTCAAATACAGCTGGGGACACTTAAGGAGTCCAGAAACAGATATCATTAATGCTGAAGAGCCACAAAAAATGGAGGTAGCAGATTTCTCTGATGTAGATTTTAACAACAGAAAAGCTATTTTATAAAGTCAGTGAAAACTATATCTGCTGCTACATGAAACAGCTTTAACAATTACAATGAAAGGCTATACCAACTAGCTCTGTTTTCCCATTTGTTGCTTTTATGTCATGACTTTTCCATACTTAGCATAAAACATTTAGATTTCTTTGTTTTTACATCACTTTTGCCTAAGCTTCACATAGTGTTAAAATATTCTCTGATTTAAAAAAAATAAAATATAAAATGTTTTTAATAAGATAAACATCTATACGCATTAACTTGATCTAAATTATCCTACTAGTGCTATAAATATCTTGTATTTATGTGTAAATCACAATTTAATATGTCTCACTTTAGTGTTCCTTCTCACAATGCAATCAAAAGCTGGCCACATGGGGGACTGAATTTTGTCAGTTTAAAAAATCTTCCACTTCTGCAGCCATATTGGGATAACTGTAAAAAGAGATAATAAACAAGAGCTCCATATGACCTAGCGCAATAAATGGGGGGTATGAAAATATGACAGAACAATTGTATTGCACTCACATAGTGCTGGTGTAAAAGCTCACAACAACAAATTGCCTGTGAAGATGACTCCGTCAGTATCCAGGGGTAGAATTACATAGCCCCAGATAAAGTCAAATTTGACGTAACGCGTAGGGCGAAGTCTCGCAGACGTGGATTGGAGATTGCATGGTCGGCAGCACAACTCCTGTTTGATCCATCTTTGCAACCAGAGAATATGGTGACACAGAGAGAGAGTTGTTGGGCATGTATTATACTTGAAGTTTTATGTCAACTTTCCTTATGTGAGTGTTTTTTTAAATAAAGGAGTTTTTCAATTTTGCGGTTTTACGCTGTGGGCTGTTTTTATTTTTTATATGGTCATGATGACATGCTGACGTCATGTTCTGTGCAACTGCGGAGAGATGGCCTTTGAATAAGATCGATTGTAGATCCTACAAAGCGATTTTAGACCTGCTTAGGTCTACTTATAAGGTGAGCGGCCCACTGAGAGGGCTCTCACTATGCAATCAAGGATTCCTTCCCATCTAAACATTGGCGAGAAACTTCAACAATGTTTTTTTAATTTATTTTTTGCTATTTTTTTATTTTATTTTCATTATTTATTTTTCTTTAAATTTTCGTAATTTTTTTTAACTCTTGGTGGCGCTTTGGGGAAATATTAGGGGTCTAAAAAGCCCCCTGATATTTCCCTTTTAAAATAGAAAAAGAAATTGAGGACACATAGTCCTCAATCTTTTTTTCTGCAGCCTCTATTCTAAATGAATGGAAAGCACAGAGGCTTCCCATTCATTCAGAAAATATTTACTATCAAGCAGTTTCTGAAGAGGAAGGGCCATCTCTACAGAGCGCTTCTCCCCATTGAGAAACTCATGAATGAACGGGAAGTGATGTAAATCACCTCCTGTTCATTCATTTATAACTGGGGACACATAATACTATGTGTCCCCAGTAATTTACAAACACTGGAGTGATCAGACGATCGCTCCAGTGTTTGTCCTGCACAGAGGATTGGTACATACTACTGACATGTACCGATCCTCTGCCGCTCGGCCACGCACAAATGGGCTCAGCTTCTCCTCTGCATCCCCCTGCTCTCCCGGGCAGAGGCAGCGGGGGATCCGACCAGAAGTGAAAGAGCACTTCAGCCCCAGCGGGGATCCAGAGAAGCGGCGGGAGGAGAGGACATGGTGATCTACCAGTGATCGATACGCGATCGACTGGTAGATCGCGATCGACCTTGTGGGCACCCCTGCTTTAGACTGATTGAACCATTTCCTTCTACTTCAACATCAGGGTTAGGAAAAACATCACTAAACTGTCAAATATAATATACCCAAGAGCCCTGACATTGTAATATCTAGGGTACCTGTCTAAAGGACTATTAGTTACCTGATTCCCACTTCCCTGGCAGTTGCTTCTAACCTCTCCTTCCTATGTTCTGGCTTGTGGGCTGTCCCTTGCGGGGCTATGGGCCCTCTGTCATCCATGATGACATCAGTGGGCCTGGAGCACTGGAGCAGATGGGAGAAGAGGCTGCTGATGCTGGTCTTGGTGCCTGCAGGAATGGGGATCAGGAAAGTAAAAGTCCTTTACACCAGTCCCTTAAACAATAATGAACAATTAACCCTATCAGTGTGAAGTTGCCCCGCTGCAGGGGGAGTTTTTTTTCTGGGAGATAGGTTTTAAGATTAACCACTTCCCGGCCGGCCGTTGTAAAAAAACGGCCGGCCAGGAGCTCTCTAGATCTGAGCGGGCATCTTTAGACGTCCGCTCAGCCACGCCCCCCCTCGCGCGCGCCGCTGGGCGTGCGTCAGCGGGCAATGCCTGATATTTAAAAACAGTCAGCGATGCCTGTTAATATACAAGCGATCCGCCGGCTACAGAGCCGGCGGATCACTTGTATGAGGTCCCGGTATGTGCGCCCTCTGCGGCTCCCCCCCTCCCGCTGTCACGCTGGTCCCGGGCTCCGCTGTGCCCGGTACGAGCCCGGGACCAGCATAGTGCCTCTGTCACAGGGGATCAGAGGGAGATCGGTACACGACCTCCCTCCGGTCACCTCTCCGCTGTCAGAATGCGGAAATGATGTATACATCACTTCCGCATTCTTGTGTCACTCACCAGCTTCAGATGCTGGAGAGAAGCTGATGAAGCAGATCTCTGCTTCATCAGCTTCTTCAGGGGGGTGTTAGGTGACATTAGGGGTCTTGGAGACCCCTGATGTCTCCATAAAGAGGACCTGTCACATCTTTTGCTATCACATAGGGGGGTTTTATTAGCCCCCTATGTAACGGCAATAAAGTTAAGTGAAAAAAAATTAACGTTTCCCCCAAAAATTTAAAGTTACACATAAAAAAGAATTAAGAAAACGATTTTTTTTAAAAAGTCCCCCCATACATGCACGCATGCAAACAGGCGTCGAGTGTGCATACGGGCAAAAACGACGATTGCGCCCATTGCGCCGCACATGTTACATATCGTTGCGAACGTCGGAATGAGAGCAATAATTCTAGGGCCATCAATCACTGATAACACTAAAATGATGAGCGGTAAAAGCTTTTAAAGCGTCGCCTATGGTCAATTTTGGGTATGGTAGTTTTTTGCGATTTCGCGGGTGTGCACAATTTTAAAGCTTGACATATTTGGTGTCTATTTACCCGACATCACCCCGTCTTTTATATTTTACCAAAAAATAATTGTTGGGTAATTGGGTAAAAATAATTGTTTCATAACATAATGGGAAAAAAACATATTTTGTCCCAAATGTTCATTAATTTTTCCTTAATATAGTAAAAAATAAAAACCCCAGTGGTGATTAAATACCACCAAAAGAAAGCTCTATCTGTCCCCAAAAAATGGTATAAAATTAATTTCAGTACAGCGTTGCATGACGGAATACATGTCAGTCAAAGTACGGCAGCACTGAATACTGAAAAATGGCCTGGCCAGGAAGGGGGTGTAAACACCTGGTCTTGAAGTGGTTAAAAAGATAAAATCTACTAACTTAGATGTTCATTCAAATCATACATGCACCCATTGGAGGGAGTACGCAAAGGTGGAAGTACAAACCTAATGTTCACTGGTCTCAGTAGTTGTAATTGTAGTCACTCTTCACCTTTCCTGGGCAGTATCCCCTCCGACTACTTCCACACATCACTATAGTGTATAGTGGGACATTCCTTTTTTTCAGAGGGAAAAGTTCAGTTTATTGTGGTAGGCTGGGTCAATATTCTCTTCACCGAGCACCACACGAATGAACTGGTAAACTGTGATTAAAAGATCATCTGTATCTAATGATTCAGTATGGAGCAGAGTGGTAGCAAGTACCCCAGTCAGGGTAACCAACAATCACCTGAAGAGATCTTGCTTTTAAGGCCAAATAGATTTACGTCATAAAAGTAACAGCCACTTGTGACGTTAAAATTACAGAAGTATACATTATTATTAGGTGCTGTCTATGGTTGAAGGAAATCAGCCTTGAGAGAAATTGCTTGCCACACTGGGGATCTCTTTCTGAAAATGCTAGTTGCTTGGCTGTCATGCTTGTGCTTAGGTTTCCCAGAGTCACATATCTAGAGTAAGCATAGTTGTTAAGGAATTCTGGATTTTCTTCAACTTTTATTTGCTTGTTCTGTGTCTGTGACTATGAAGTTTTGAAGTTGGATGCAGCCACGCAACTAATATTTTCAAAGGAAGCCATCCCAAAGAGGCCCCATACGTGTCTCATAACAGGTGTACTTTACATTGTTTCTGATTAGTTTCTATGAGGTATTCTACCTTGCACGCTATCGCTGATCTTTGTACAGCTTCTGGTGGTCAGATTTCTCTCCAAATATGACAAAGATGACAGCATATGACAACTATAGTGACAATTTAAAGATAATGGATTTGCAGGCTCAAGAGTGGCACCTACAAGATAAAATTGATCTCTGCAGCACGAAAAGCTTGTTCTGTACAACAATGTTCAAAAGGGAAACTTGATTTAATGTGGAATTAAAGTCTGGAAATACTAACTTCTCCCAACAGTGTGACATTCACAGGCTTCCTCACTGTACTTGCCTATTCTTCTGGGTTCAGCACCTTCGATCATCTAGACTGGCCCCAGTGGTTTCCCATCAAGTGCATGGTGGTTCATTTATCCTGGTTCCGAGACAAACTGTGTATGCATAGCTCAGTGTACAATCTAGAGGTTTGTGAACAAGAAGCTTTTATTGTCGAAGAGACATATCTCCTGATTGCAATTAAAATGTATTGCTGGGCAAATTCCACTTTAAAATAAACCCGAGCTTTGCTTTTACAGTGTTTTTAATAATTCTTCATCCCCAGCAGCATGTCCCCACATTTCCTTTGCTCCTTCACCGCTTATTCACACCTAGGTATACCTGGAACGCGCATGCATTTATGCACGTTCATACATGCATGTATTTAGCTTTTTTTCTCCATATTTGTGTGTGCTTTAATATAGAGAAAATATGCACATTTGGCCAGATGTGTTTGGGGTGCCATTAACAGGTAAATGCATAGCAAGCTTTTTTGCATGTTTTACGTGTTTTGTGAATGCACATCAAAATGTTGCACAGTTTTGTGCACATTTGCTACATGTTTATGAAGTGCTCAGATGTGAATGGGGATTGCCTGAGGCTGCAGAGTGGGGGAGGTTGGTGCTGCTGTTAGTGCTTCCAGGGAGGGTGTGGATGGTCTGTGCTGATAGCAGGGGAAGGGGTAGCGGAAGGCAATGGGGTGGGCCATGCTGTCAGTGGCTCTGTCACTGCTCTGTCTGGTCCCACCCAGCTCACTGACATTACTGGTTGCCAGAAGCTCAGTGGGATGCCAGCCATATTGTCCCACTCAGCACCAATGACATCAGTCAGCTGGACGGCAAATAGGACAGAGTGTCAAGGGTTGCTAAGAGCTCCTTGCAGCCCCCCCACACCTGCTGCCCCCCAATGAGATGCTGCCTGAGGCAACCCCCTTAAGCTGCCCAATATCATAATGGGGATGGCCTTGATTAAAAAGTCCATAGGACTTATAAAACACATTGCTGTTACATATCAAGAATGCCATATTTGGTATCTAATAAATTGTAATTTTTTTTCTGTTATATAATTTTCTGGTTGTGAAACCATGTCAGATGGATATGTAGATTTATTTTGGATATTAAGGGTGGCTCAGAGGCACTACCAACCAATGACTGCAGAGGAGGATCCCTGACTTCATTGGTTGCTACAACACCAGAGGTTTTAGCAAGCTGCGCTGGGCTATGGCTTGCAGTGGATTCACCGACCTTTTAGCCTGGCACATCCACTATCAGCCAGCCATAACTGAGTGCAGGTTGGCAGGCATGGCAGTCAGAGACCAAAGGCTGGATAATAGAATGTCCAGGTCTGAATTAGAACATTGTGCATGTTTACCTGAGGATAAATATGTGTAATATGTAATGACTAGTTTGTATCCAGAACATAAATAAATAGGAACATGTCACAGGCATGATCCTGTTTCTGTTAGATAAATTATTTTATACTATGTGAAACAAGTGTATATTTATTTATATTGTATATTTTTATTTCTAGATTCTGAGCACACTTTGGAATTATCTTTTAATATAAATATGAGTACATTATCTTTTTTTACTTATCTTGCTCCTCTTCAAATATTCAAAATTTAACTTCAGATCTTATTTAATTAAAATGTATTGCCCTTGGTCATTTCCTGCAAAAGAAATGCAAAGCAGATTGTCAATATGTTATGTTTCACACTCCTAGCACCCAAGTTGTTAAACACAAATCTGAAAATATATGCAACATTCCAGATGGCTCTGCTAAGAATAGATGTGTTATGACACACAACTCATAATGGATACAAACCTGTTTGACTTATAATCGGAAAGGCCCTAAGAATAAATGTTAGGAACCCACAAACAATTTAAACATTTCAATCGACTATTCTGTAGCATACAATTTAAAGCCCTCCTTGCCATCTTGTCTTGAATTGTATTGTAATTGTAATGTCTTCCTTATATTGTAAAGCGCTGCACAAACTGTTAATGCTATATAAATCCTGTATAATAATAATAATAATAAAAATAATATAAATGAGCATATGGAAATTGTGGAGTTGAATAATGCATGTACTTTGATTTAAAAAATCCTCCATAGTTGAATACTGTCTGTGATACTTGTTTTATTTGCACTACCAGCTACATTTTCAAAGGGTCAGCAGTATACAAAGGTTTATCAAACTGATAAGAAAAAATACATAAGACTACAATCTCTAAAATCTGAGGGTAAGAAAAGTAAAAGAGTCGGTCAGATAAGGAGTCAAGAAAGCAAGAAAGAGAAGGAGGAGGTGGAATGAGGATGGGGGGGAGGGTGAGAATGGCCATAAAACTATTTAAAGGGGAACTCCAAGAATGTTTAAAATTAACCCTTGCAGTGGGGCTACCTTCACAATGCAAGGGTTAACTGCTCATTTTGGTCTATGGGCTCAAATATAAAAAAAAACATACACTCACCTGATCCTTAATCCCACCTAGCTGCTCTTCTCTGTGGTCTAATACCCTCTGAGGTCATCATATCTACTGCAGTCCATTCACCTGCATTAGATGTGAGGACATGGATGGACATACCCCTGCCAAACCGGAGTGAGAGAGTTGAGTGCTAACTGCCACAGGACCAGGGATCAGGTGAGTATTTCTTCTGTATTTCAGCCCCCCAAAAATAAGTATGTAAATAATGAAAGAAGCTGAGAGATCTGTGTTATTCTGTAACAGCTTCTGCTTCTTTAAGGACACCCTGATCCCAAATGTAAAGAATCTTACAGCTGCCACAGAATACACAAAAGTGTATAACTGTTCACAGAAATAATAATAATTTGAAAAAAACAGCGTGCCCCCCCCCAATTCCTATCAGACCCTTTAGGTCTGGTAGGAATGTCAGGTGGACTCCATGTAAAAAACAAACAAAAAACAGCATGTGGGGGAAACAGGGTTGTGGGGAAGAGACCCTTGTCCCCATCAGCAAAGCACCCTCCCAATGCAGAGGGCATGTGGCCTGGTATGGTGGAGGGAGGGAGGGATGAGCGAGTTCATCTCCCCCTTTCCTGCCCTGCCAGGCTGCTAAGGGCTGGTAAGGAATTTTAGGGGGGACCCTTATTTTTTTCCTTTTTTGGCATTGGGGTCCCTCCTTAAATCCCTACCAGACCCAACGGGTCTGGTATTAGTTGCCTGGGAACCGCACGCTGTTTTTTTTTTACATCAGGGGTCCCCCATAACATTCCTGCCAGACCTAAATAGTCTGGTATGAATTGGGTGGGACCCCAAGCTGTTTATTTTTTTGTTTGTGGTGTCAGAAATTAAAAAGAAACAAAGTTAACACGTAATGTCACTTTTCCGCAACAAATTTTAGTTTGTATTGATCATTTAACTCTGAATCCGAAAGCCGAAACAAATTGACTTTCAGACCCAAATCCCGGAAAACGGAATGATGAAACATCTGAAACAAAACTAAACTTACCTAAATTTTTGCCGGCTTACATGTCTTCCTCTAACCCTGGTTGTTAACCCTCCCCAGAGATGCGCTGCTGTTTGTATAGGGGAAAGCCCCCCCCCATTCCTGACATTCGAGGAATTAAAGGTTATATGCTCCATATATTTATCATCTGTGAGTAACTAATACATCAAGACTTTTATTGACTCATGAATGAAATTGGAAAAATGTGGCTTCTGAATATACAGTACAGTGGGGCAAAAAGGTATTTAGTCAACCACCAATTGTGCGAGTTCTCCCACTTAAAAAGATGAGAGAGGCCTGTAATTGGCATCATAGGTAGACCTCAACTATGAGAGACAAAATGAGAAAACAAATCCAGACAAACCATAATTTGCAAATAAATTCGTTCCAAATCAGCCAATGTGATTTGTCTGGATTTGTTTTCTCATTTTGTCTCTCATAGTTGAGGTCTACCTATGATGCCAATTACAGGCCTCTCTCATCTTTTTAAGTGGGAGAACTTGCACAATTGGTGGCTGACTAAATACTTTTTTGCCCAACTGTATATGTAATGACTATATTATTATTATTTCAGTTCTCTGTGTATCTCTCTGAATATTAGTGCAGGAGTAAGGAGCACACTGAGATACATCCTAAAACAGTTGTCACACAACCACAGGTGCTGGGTGCTCTCTTTTGCATCCAGCAAGTGTCAAGAATTAGACTCACACAAATGACCACTAGAAGCCTACTGTTAGAGCTGATCTAGGCCTGTCTAGATACACCCCAGAGGCCTCCAGAAAGAGCTTGAGTTTGTAGGGAGGACCCCTAAAATCCATTGACCTGTGCTGTTGGATTGATAAAATAATCTTACTTGAATAAGAGTGTGGCACTATTCACTATACATCCTACAGCATAAATTGAGGCTGGTGGAGATTTTTAGGAGTAAGGATCACACAGAGGCATGCCCTAAAACAGATGCCACACAACTACGGGTGCTGGATGCTTTTTTGTATCCAGCTACTGTCAGAGACTAGACTTAAATAAATGACCACTACAAGGCTACTTTTGGCCTTCAGATGAGCTTGAGTTTATAAGGAGGGAAAGGCATCTTCTGCTTATTGTACAGCAACCCCTGAAAGGTTAAAAGTACCGAAAAAAAAGTACATCTCATTAATCACAAATTGCAGGTTCAAAACATAATGTATTAAGAATAAATATTAACATTTTTGTAAAAAATAAAAATACAGCCCACACAGGATATTTTCTAACTTTTTATCATATGTCAAACAGTTTTATTTAAACTATTATTTGTATGTAGATTAGTAGACTCCAGATATCCGCTTCTGCATGCTTTAAAGTACTTGCGTTATATGAAGAGCAATACAACACCCAGAGGGAAATGATTCTGATAGGATCTGAGGTAAGAAGAACAAGGCATACATAAAACATTTGTGAAGTGCACCCATTGGAAGCTTATCATAAGAACTCTGATTTTATCCTTAACACACACTATTAAATCTGAGAGGACTTCTCAAACCTTACAAATGGATCCTTAAAAGTATTTTGAACATCTAAGTGTTCTTTTCAAACCTGTCATTTAGATGTTACCTGAAAATGTCAGTTTTGCAAAAGTTAACCTTAAAAAATAGCAGAGAAAGTAACAGCAAAAAGCAAGTAGAAATTAGAGCCATTTAAAATGGTTTAAATAAAGGGCTTCATGGTATAGCTTGTGTCTAAAGACAGATCATCCTGCATTATATATTTGAGTTCACATGAAAGGGGTGGAGTGTGGCTTTAAGATATATGTTTCAGATTAAAAACAAAATGGTTAAATTTTTAATTCTTAATGGGAGCTGATTTGTTGACAGTACAAGCCTTTCTCTACATCATATATTGTAGCAGCTGGTCATGCTATTACAAATGTAACTTCTTAGGAGCATGTGGGGACTTTAGAGGCAGAGTGGGCTGAGCTTTCACCTCAGGTATGAGCCCATAGCCGGTTGTGGGGATGTAAGTCTAAAGTTGGGCGACAGTCACAGGGTTTTTAAAGATGTCATTTCTGCAGCAACTCACTAGGGAGGGAGGGTAAAGGACTTCAGAAATCTAGAACAGTACTGAACTCTTGACTCACCAACCACTTCTCATCTTCACAGTGCTGAGTTACTTTAACTCCTGATTGCAGCAACACTGTGTATTGTAGAACCTTAGCTGGATAGCAGTCATAGCAAAGAACTCCTTAGGCAAGCCACCAGATTTCCTGCGAGGTCCAAGCCCATCCTGGCTTCTCTAGCACCTCCAGAAGTTGAAGTTTTTCTCTGGTTCTCTATCCCAGAACAGGATCAGACCTCGACTGGTTCCATACCTGACCCCCTGTAGGCTGCCGACATGGTCAGACAGCAACTCCCATCACACACGATCCCTCAGACAGGAGGCCTGAGAGGGAAAGAGACACTCAGGGGGGAATTTATCAAAACTGTAGCAAACAAAATCTGTACCAGTTGCTCATAATAACCAATCAGCTTTTCTCTTCAATTTGTTCAGTTAAGATTTGAAAATGAAAGACAGAAGCTGATAGGTTGCCATCACAGCTGCTCCAGATTCTGTCTGCTCCAGTTTTGATCAATTCCCTTCTCAGTGTAACAACTAAGGGTTAACTCACTTGGATCTCAGCTGAGGATAACTGCTTGTGGTTCACTCAGGGTATTCAAATATAAATTTCTGGTATACAACTGAAGGTTTCACCATAAGTGTGAAGTTTCCAGTGTGTTTATTAGCTCAAATACATACACAGGTCATAAGATACACAGAGTTAGAATGTCTGAGTCTATGGTGCTGGTATATAGGCGTCCAAATCTCAATTGCATTCAACTAAAGATTCAAGTTACTTAACGACACAGTTCATGATTGAGCATGCATGATAAGTGAGGAATATCTACTTGTGGATAGCGAGTACACAAAGTCACTTGGCTTGAAATAAATGTAACTGACAGAAGTCCTTATAGACACAGTTCATGAATATGTACACAGAATCAGTAAGGAGGTATACTTGCGATTAAGAGTGAAGCAGGTTCAATGCACAGCATCAGGCATTCTCTAGTCGAAGTTCACAGAAAGGGAACTGGAATTCTTGAGTAGTGAAGTATATCCTCAAGGCTGAGTGGGAGAGGTTGCTATTGGAAACAATGCACAGAAAACTCACTGGCCAAGCTCCTAGATGAACTGTAGGATTCCTGGGTAAGGCAGGATCCAGCTTTGGTGAAGTCTAACTCCAAAGGAAATTGCATGGGATTCAGGATGCAGAACATTAACAGCTCAAGTTAGCTCAGGCTGGAGAGCAAGTAGGAGCTGCAGGGAAACCCAAGGTATAAGAATTTCTGTGAGGCTGCAAGGTAAGGATGGAAGTGGTGAGAGAGTGCTGCTGCCAGCATGAGCACACTGGTCGCAAGCCTGGGAATTTAATTCCTCAGCTTAAGCCAGCTAGGAAGGCGGAGCTGCATGATGCTGGCTGTGGGTCAGAGGGGGAGGCAGCGCCACCTGCCGATGCTGGAATGAAGAGAAGGTAAGTATGTTACACTGAGATGCTCACCCTCAAATATTTATCTCCTCCCCCTCCTAGGTTGGTATGGCCAGTGGTGCAGGCAATTTTTTTGCAATCATACCGCACTGGAACGCAGGGCATTGTATTACCACACGGTCCTATGCAGCCAATCGCGCTGTGGGCGGGGGGTCTTGTCTGCAGTGCCATTGACATGAATGGCACTGCCACGCCCCCTCCCACCCCAAAATGCAAGGAGACTGTGTGTATGTGATCCCTTGCGTTCTGGGCATGGGACAGTACAACAAGTGCACGGGCTGGTGGAAACAATCCCTCATTCAAAATTAACTAAATAACTAACTTAGAATAACAGTACCTGATAACCTGTCTACAGCTGAAAATAAAAATGCACCAGGAGCACAGGTTTTAAATTTAGGACTAAAATGTACTGAATGTCAGAATGGGGGAGGTGGGTAAGTAATATTTTCAGGATTTATATTTTATTTTCAGGATTTGACTTTGCACATGTTAATTTGCTACTAGGTTTAATCAATACAGAGATTTATTGTTTTTAACTATTAAAGGTGAACTAACCCTCTATGTCAAAACAGAGTGCAAAATAACCTTCAAATCTATAACACCACATTACAGACTCCCAGCATTACAGTGCCTGATCACATGTTTACAGCTGAAAAAGTGCTCCAGAAATGGATATTTTACATTTATTAAATGCAGTATGTCAGAATGGAGGGGGTAAGTAATGTTTTCAGGAATATGACTTTGCATATATTGATTTGGTAGTACGTTTCACAGATACAGATGTTTATTTTTGGAACTATTAAAGGTGAACTAACCCTTTATGTCAAAACAGATTGCAAAAACACTCCAAAACCATGACTCCACATTCCAGAGATATAGTAGTTTTTAGCAAAAAAAGGGTAACAGTGTTTTCGAGAGAAGGGCACTGCAAAAGATGGTTACTAAATAGACCGAGACCTCTATATTTTCTTATAAAAGTATAAACTTTATTTGTTACAAAATGTCATATTCAGCACCTGTTACTCCATTTCCCAAAAATCTCATAAAAGAACAACGTTGTTCATAGCACTCATACATACATTCTTCCATACATACTATGCGCTCACACAGACTACGGCAATTGATGTCTTCAAAATTTCCAAAGGGGAATTCTCCCAATTTAACTCCTGGTCCCTCTCGGTACTTTTGTTCCTGCTTTATGAAGATGTGAAAGATACAAAAGGGGATCTGTACTCCAGATCTACTTTGAGATATAGGTCTGACCAATTTTTTGGCACCTGATACATATAAAGTGTAGTGAATAGGGACTGTTTGTCGGTAATTGAGGAAAGGAAGTCTCTATGATTTGTACAATTTAAGACAAGGCAATCCACTAAAGTTATGTATATATGCACTGGTCTCAGTATATCAACACCCTTTGTTAGTAAATTCGTTAGAGGGTCTCAATTACTTAGTTTTTTGAGTTATTCAAAAATTTCCCAATAATGTAAAGTTCCTCCTGATGTTAGATCTATTCAAGGGGGAGACCTGTGCGGGACCAATAGAAATTGCATAATAGTCAACCGTACTCACAGTTAGCTGTCTCGTACACCTCCTTTTTGGATCCGGAAAGTTCCGTTTGTTCAGCACTGTCACCGGCAGTTGATTGGTCCGTGGCTGCTCCAGATCATAGGGTTTTCAGATACCTCTGCAAGGTTAGTTAGTTATCTTATAACCCTCCTTTTTGGATCCGGGAAGTTTCGTTTGTTTAGTGCTATCTTCGGTAACTGGTTGGTCTATGGTTGTTCCAATAACTCAGGGTTTGCAGATGCTCCAGCACGGTTCTTTTGGGCTGGTTCAATTTTGTTAATAACTCAGAGACGTATGAATTTCCATCATCGTTGTTCAGGAAACAAAGTAATCAAAGTAATCCGTAGGGAGCTGCCGTTTGTGTGGGTCACATAGCATGTGTAACACACACTCAAGGGTGGGCGCGTTTCGCTCCGCCCATCGGAGCTTCGTCTGCACCTTCTGGATGGCAGGTGCGTGGTTTACTTAACTAGCCCTTTCACACCTGCTAGGTAATTACATCCAGAATGTATGTTTCGAGATAAGATGTTATGAGAGCTATATATAAAAGCATACAAGGATCTGCCTATTCTTTCCAATCGAAAAGCATTCATACAGGCAGAAATGTTCCTATTTGGACATTATCTAAATATCTATAAAAAGCTGTCAGTTGGTCATTAGGAAATGATATGATTATTTGAGTCGGCATACATATCTAGAGAGGGTATTTGTGTTATTATTATTATGACTAAAAACAAATTCTTTTAAAGGAAGACATTTAGATTCATTTCATTATTTAGGCCTGCGGGTGAAAGGGTGTTCAGCCTATATACCCACATCTTTTCTTTCTGCAGTAGTATTTTATCAAAGTCTCCTCTCCTGGGTGGGAGGTTTAAGGCATAGATCCCCTTTACCCTCAGGCCTTCTGGTGAGGAGTTGTGGTGGTCTGCGAAGTGTGTTGCTATGGGACTATCAATATCTTTATTTTTTATATCCCTTAGATGTTCTCCTATACGAATGCGTAGCTGTCGTTTTGTTTTCCCAATGTATGCTTTCTTGCAAGGGCATTCCAGCATATATATTACTTTCTCTGTATTACAATTAATAAACTGTGTGATTTGATATGATTTTATTCCCCCTGAGTCTTGGAACCGTTTTGTTTTTTCTACATATGGGCATATGTGGCATTTACCGCAGGGATGCATTCCTTTTATGTTTGGTAGCATTGGCATGAACAGACTATTTTTGCTTGGTTTATATTCCGAGTTTACTAGGTGGTCTCTCAGATTTTTGGCTCTCCTTGCTGTCAAGAGTGGTCGGGGTCCAACAATATCAGCAAGTGTCGGACATAGATTCAGAACATGCCAATGCTTTTCAAAAATTTGTTTCAGTTTGGCCAGCTTGACCCATATTGTGTTATCATTCTCACATGGTTTACTGTCCTCTCTTTTTGTTCTCCTTCTTTGCTGTTTTTTCCTTTAAAGATCTCAGCTCTATTTTTCTTTCCTACTTTGGTTTTACTTGTCCGGAGGGTTCTATGTGAATATCCCCTCTGTCTGAAGCGATTATAAAGGGATCTAGATTCCATCACATAATCTCTATGTTCTGTGCAGTTCCTTTTAATTCTCAGGAACTGCCCTGTGGGGATTCCTTGCTTAAGTGACAGGGGGTGATGGCTATTTGCATGCAGAAGTGTGTTGGCTGCGGTCTCCTTTCTATAAGTTCTTGTGATCAGTCTCCCCGTCCCGAACCCAATTATTAGGTCCAAGAAAGGGATTTCTTGATCACTAGAATTATATGTCAGTCTTAAATTTCGATTGTTTATGTTTAGTTCTGAAATGAATTATTTAAAAAGAATTCATGAACAAACTATTTTTGCTTGGTTTATATTCCGAGCAAGGAGAGCCAAAAATAGAGAGACCACCTAGTAAACTCGGAATATAAACCAAGCATCACCTTAAAAAGACCCCCAGCATCACCTTAAAGAGTACTTGTCACTGCCATTATGCTATCACATGGGGGGCTTGTAAGTGCCCCTATGTGATAGCAATTAAAGTAAAGTTTAAAAAGTTTTAAAAATAATATTCATTAAATTAAATGTAAATGCTCCCCGACCCTGCGAGCATGCACGTTGTCACGTAAATGTATGAAAACAACGATTGCACTACACATGTTGAGTATTGCCGGAGTGAGAACACGAATTCTAGGGAGAATATTTACATTTATCTCTAAACTGATGACCTGTAAGGGCTTTTAAAACGTTGTGTATGGACTTTTTGGGGTACTGAATTATGTCGCAGTTTCACGGACACACACAATTTTTAACCTGGGCATGTTGGGAAACCATTTACTCATTGTAACCTCATCTTTAAAATTTTACAACAAAATGGTTTTATATTGTGTTTTTGGGCCCTAAATTTAACTTAAGTGCATTTTTCACAAAATGTTTGGGTTTGATAATAAGTTGCGCTAATGTCGTGCAACATAAAAATTTGCAACTGCTGCCATTTTATTCTATAGGATCTTGGCTTTCAGAAAATATATAATGTTTGGGGGTTTGAAGTAATTTTCAGGCCTAAAATGTGGATTATAACACTTTTGTGTATTCTGTGACAGATGTCAGATTCTTTACATTCGGGATTGAAGTGTCCGCAAAGAAGGAGCAGCTGTTACAGAATAACACATATTTCTCAGCTTTTTACTTTATTTATATTTTGTAACAATATTGTGTTACTTTGTTTTCATTCGGGATACAAGTCCAAGAATGTCAACAAAGAGAGAAGCCAGAGAGCGGTAGATGACAGCTATAAAATATAAGATGGAGGGGACGGCATTGGCGTTCCTTAAATACAAGGAATGTAACAAAAAATGCAAACTAGTAATCCGGGAAGCTAAAATAGAATGCGAAAATATCGCTGCAGATAGTAAAAAAAACCCTAAAAAATTCTACCAGTATATTAACAGTAAAAAGGTAAGAAAGGAGCAGATAGGCCCATTACAGTGCCCTAGTGATTGGGTGACACTCTACCTACAGTCACTACTGGAGTAATGCAGCCACAAAACAGGAGGTTTTGTCTGTAACTATTGTCCAGCTCTCTGAGCATTGAATCACTTCAGGCACAGCCTCTGGGCATAGAGCCTCCACAGAAGGTCACACACTCTAGGCCAGGGCCGCAGCCCGTACCACCAAAGGACCCTTCTTAAACAGTACCCCTCTGTCTTGTCAAAGCCTGATCCAGCCCACTGATGACAAAGTTACCAGGAGTTGGCCAGCTTACAAGACAGACAAAACTCCCTTGTACCCTCATGTCACAGAACTCTGGAACCTTCTCAACAGAGTCTGGGTGATGATGTCTTGCAGATTGTCCCTGAGCACAATGCTCTGCAAGAGGCTTTGCAAAAATATGAAGGTCAACACTACACAGCAAGGAACATTGTTATTACATTTTACAAAAATACACAGGCTTCTGGTCTTTAAGTAATATTTACAATGGTAGGCTTTATGCCTCAAATAAATGAAACCTCATGTAGTAAACCAACATGATCTATCCTATAAATCTGATATTGACTTTAAATTATATTTTGGTAATATTTACTAGGGATGAGCCGAACACCCCCCGTGTTCGGTTCTAATTCGAACTTTCGAACATGGAAAAAGTTATAATTCGAACTTAGAACTCAATGCAAGTCTATGGGGTAGAACTCAGAAAATTAAATGTCCCCATTTTGAAGCCTTATATGCAATTGATTGGCCATTATCAGACTTCTGTAGATCAGACTTCTGTATATATTAGAGTTCTATATAAATATCAACAAAATGTATATAAATGTCATTTTTGCTTCAGCTTCAGCAGGTGCTGCAGGGACTTAGCTGTGAGACATGATTGAGCAGAGTCATCGTGACTTTGCCCAATCATGGCTCTATATTTGTACTGAGCCCTGATTGGCACAGTCTTGCACCTGACCTGCAAACAGACCGCGGACATCCCATAATGTTCGGCGTTCAGCGAACGCTAGAACAGGCTATGTTCGAGTTGAACCTATGTTCGACTCGAACATGCAGCCCGTCCCTAATATTTACCCCTAAAGATGACATTTTAGGTTTAGTTGCCTTGCCATTAAAGTTTGGTTAAGAGATGTATGGATTGTTTTAAATGCTCTACTACTTTAAAAATATCTAGAGAATTTAAAAGCATGAATTATACAAAAAGACATGTGATTGCTCACAGCATCATCTATCCAGCAAAACACAAATTGCTAAAATACAACATATAAATATTTAAAAAGTAATCAGCTCACAAAAGCACTGATATGATAGAGAAGTGCATTTGCAACAACTGTTAACCACTTGAAGTCCGTGGTGTTATAACCCCCTTCCTTCCATTTTTTGGGGACAGATAGAGCTTTCTTTTGGTGGTATTTAATCACTACTGGAGTTTTTATTTTTTACTATATTAAGGAAAAATTACCGAAAAAAAACAAAAAACTGTTTCCCCTATATTAAATTATAAAACATTTATATTTACCCAATGTTTTGGTAAAATATAAAAGATGGGGTCACGTCGGGTAAAAAGACACCAAACATGTCATGCCTTAAAATTACGTGCACACGCGAAACCTCAAAAAAGTCCAAAATTGGCCATAGGCGACACTTTAAAAGCTTTTATCACTTATCAGTTTAGTGTTATCAGTGATTGACGGCCCCTAAAATTATTGCTCTCACTCCGACGTTTGTGGCGATATGTAGCATAGCGCAATTGTCATTTTCACGCGCTGGCGCATCAAATGCGTATTTACGTTTAAATGTACTTAAACGTGGGGTGGGGGACTTAATTTTTGTTTTTTTAAAAAACTTTTTTATGTGACTTTTCTTTTTTTAATTTTTCTTTTACAATTATTGTTATTGCTATCACATAGGGGGATAACAATCCCCCCTATTTTATAGCACAGGCACACTGACAGGTCCTCTTTATGGAGACATTAGGGGTCCCCAAGACCACTATTGTCACCTGGGGACCCCCAAAGAAGCTGATGACGCTGAGATCTGCTTCATCAGCTTCTTCTCTCTGGCTATAGCAGGCTATAGACAGGTGAATGCGGAAGTGGTGTATTGCACATCACTTCCGCATTCACAATACGGAGGGAGATCAGCTGATCTCCCTCCCATCTTACCTTCTGACACCCTCCTGAGCCGATCCCGGGCCACAGATGGGCTAGCGGATCCTGGATCCGCTAGCCCATATGCGCGCATGCAGAAAAAAAAATGCAGCCTAATTACGGTAACCCGCAAATGTGAATCTGCCGTCCGTCCGTTTTTTCACAACGGGCGGACGGCAAGAGGTTAAATAAACACACAAATAAACATTAAAACATTCAGAGTTATTTTAAAACTATATCTTTAGCAATATTCATATTAAAGCAATGCCAGCATGCAGTTATTTACAATTGTACTTATTTTGCAGCCTTATCTAAAAGTGAGGCCTATAATTTATAACAAAATCCCAGTGATGTTGTCTTAAAGCAGGTCTTGAAGTGAAATGCACGGTCCACTTACACTATCCGGGCCCCCCTACTCTGCATAAATCACCTAAAGATAGAAGGTCCACAATGTACCTGTAAAGAAGAATATTAGATTTATACTTTGCATATCCTCGTTTTACCAGGTGAGGGTAATATCAATTTTCTTACAGTTAGATGCTAGGGAATACAGCCAGTGGCGCTCCTGAGGAACAAGGGGCCCTAGTGCAAGATTTTTCTTGCGCCCCCCCTTCCTGCTTGGGGGGGGGGTTGGCGTGCCGGGACCAGAACTTGCTGGCCCCCCAACTCCCTAGAGGGTCTCTGCACTAAAGCTTACACTCTAATGGCAATGCAGAATAATAGTACATGAATTTGGTACATACTCTGTGCTGACACTTTGCTCTGGGGTGCTGGCCTGACATATCAGGCCAAGGGTCTTAGAAGGGGTGCAGAGGGTCTCAGGAGGGGTGTAGAGGGTCTCAGGGGGGTGCAGAAGGTCTCAGGAGGGGGATATGTGCGGACAGCGGAAGTGCTGTAAGCAGGCACCACATGATTCCCCATAAAGCTGCTGCACTGGACATAACACAGCCAAAATCCATTTGAAATATTAAATTGCTGAGATGCAGAGGTCAGTTGTAACACAGAATGCAGAGGTCAGTGTTGTAATGCAGAGTACAGAAGTCAGTGGTGTAATGCAGAGTACAGAAGTCAGCAGTGTAACACAGAGTACACAGGTCAGTGGTGTAACGCAGAGTTCAGAGGTCAGTTGTAGCGCAGATTGCAGAGGTCAGTTGTAGCGCAGATTGCAGAGGTCAGTTGTAGCGCAGAGTGCAGAGGTCAGTTGTAGTGCAGAGTGCAGAAGTCAGTTGTAATGCACAGTGCAGAGGTCAGCGGTGTAATGGGGAAAGAACAGGCCCTTACAGTGCACATATGTCCTCTTCCTCTCCCGGTGGTGGTGGGGAACAGCAATGTTTCCTCATGTTCTCAGGTGATGCCACCAGCCTGCCTTCTTGTCCCCTGACTTCAGCACCTACAGAGAGCCAATGGTAGGTCTGCACTTTCCCTCTTAGACTATAGCAGCTGAAGTGACCGGAGGAAGCTGCAGGTGGCCACAGAGGAGCCCGATCAGTGCAGAGACAGACGAACCAATCTTTCTCCTCCGAGACAGCAGCCTCCAATCCTAGGACTGGATCTCAGTGGGACCCCCCAGCCTAGGAGAATACAGCATAGCCAAACTCTGTCAAAAAAGATGCTCTTTTTTTTCACAAGATTTGACCAGCTCTGTATTCCCAAAGAATCGTTTCAAAAGGGAAGAGACATCATGCCCAGTGGTGCAGAAGATAAGGGTCAGGTAACTATAAATCTAATGTTTTTCTTTACAGATACATTTGGACCTATTATCTTCTAGTGATTTTTATAGGTAAGAGGGTGCTGACAGTGTAAGGGGACCTTGCATGTTACCGTAAGTTTCACTTTAAAGGGTTGCTTTAAATTGAATCAGTGAACTTCTAATTATCCAGGAAACTATGCAACCATACTAATGTCACACAGTCTGCTTTATTTAATAATCTGAGATTTAAAGATCAATTGCCACCACACTTCCATGCATTTCACAGTGCTTTTATATATGCCTACATCCTCTTTTCATGTTGCTATGTATTACATTACTTAAAGTGCAATGGGTATCTAAACCCAAGAACAAAAATGTAATGTATTGCAGATAATCAGACCTTAGATGGCTGAATTTGTTTTCTTTTTTTCAGGCAGTTACAGAGAAATATCTCCTGACAAACATTCAGTGTTCAGGTAACTGACCTGAAATGCCAGACACTGTTATCAGCTTTCACTAGTTCTCTGCTGGACTATAGAACACCTGCCTGCCCCTATGTTATGGGAAAGATGAGAGAAGGAGGTGTTCTGTAATCCTAACACACTACCTGTCCTAGGGTGACAACCTCCACAGATACCATACAGTGAGTGAGCATTGTCACCCATGGAAAGTAAGTATATAACTGGTAGGATTACCAAGGCCTGCAAAAAGAAGAAAACGAATGCAGACACCACATATTCAGTTTTGATTGTTGGGTTTAGATACACTTTTAGATACACTTTTGAAAACAACAGAAGTATATGCCAAAAGCATGAATAATTTGGCTATGTTTCTGCTGGCTTGGATTTAGCTCCACTAAAGAAATGAGTCACAGTAGTCACAGTTATTTAAAAAGCAAGGTAGCCACACAGTTGGAATCCAGGATGGAGAAGCGGACAAAGTAACCAAGGACCCTTTTACACAAAAATCTTTTTGGGCCCTCCAATTCAACTATTGCCTAATTACAAACATTTACATAGTTTTTTTTTTTTTTTTTTTACAGTCTGTAGTAGGTCTGCATTCCTAGGTCTGGTAGGAATGTTAGGAGGAATCCCCCAAGTTAAAAAAAAGTGCATGGGGTTCCCCCCAAATCCACACCAGGCCCTTTAGGTCTGATAGGAATTTTAAGGGGGAACCTCAACCCCCAAAAATGGAGCAAAAAAACGTGGGGTCCCCCCGAATATTCATACCAGAACCTTGATCCGAGCACAGGCCCGGCAGGGCAATCAAGCGCCCCCCCTCCCTGCGCCTTACCAGGCCACGTGCTCTCGGCATTGGGAGGGTGTCCCCATGCCGATGGGAAAAGGGCCTCTTCCCCACAACCCTGACCCAGTGGTTGTGGGGGTCTGTGGGCAAGGGGGCTTGTATGCATTGGGATACCTGTTTAATTAAGGAGGCACCCAGATGCCGCCCCCTCCCTTGTGAATGATTAAGGGGTACGTATACCCTTACTCATTCACTAAAGGGTTTAAATTCAAAGTAAATAAACAAACCGCACTTTGAGATCTGAAGGGCTCAGGAGGCAGCCGGCGCTTATAAAAACAAGGAATGCAGGGAGACTCAAATGGAACATCTTTATGATTTAAATAACAACAAATACACAAACAAATTGAAAAAAAAACACTCAAAAATTTTTTGAGACCTGCATAAGAAGTGTAACATTAGCTCCTAAACTGGCCACATCCTGAAGGTAGAGAAATGTCACATGCAGATGAGCTATACTGAATCACTTTAAAATAGTTATATGGTCTGTAACATCTCACATTGTCATTTGGTTTGAGGGTTTTCAGGACTTTTTTGAACTGGCTAAACTCTCTACTGAGATACAAAATTAGGTCACTATCTGTTGCAGAAAAGCATGCTATCTGAAACTATTTTCCTTTAGAAGATAATGTCTTGCAAATACCGACTTGAGCTAAACAATAACAATGTCATATTTCTGGTAGTTTGAGGATTTCTTTGGGTGTCTAAGTAATTTCTCACACACCTTTCAATTTTCTAATTTCCCTAGACATATTAGGTCTATAATGTATACGTATGCTGGATTGTTGAATATAGTGATGAGCTGTATGTAACTCCTTGAGCATTTTAGTTCATTATGCTATTCCCTGATATAAGTAGTATTGGTTGCAGCGAGCTATGTACAAGATAGTGACATCCAGTAACAGACCAAGCAGGTTTTCCCTGCACTTTTATTCAGCAAACAACAAACACAGGTTTAATGCAGGAGGCCTTTTTATAGCAAGTACATAGCATAAAACAAGCAAAACATCTACTCATCTAACCTACTAACTAAACCCAGGTCAGTTCCTGACTAACTGGGTTCTCCCTAATGGGTTCCTAAAAACAAACAGGCAGTTCAAGTACCTTTTTGAAGTTTCTCTACAGTACAGGTTCTTACAGCATAGAGAGGGAGCCATGAGCATCAGTCAGCTAACACACATAAAGGCCCATGGACAGATTAGACTAATAACAAGGTCTGGCTAAAAGGTGTGATGTGGACCTAGAATGGAGGCTTAACCCACCCAAAGCTCCCAAATCAGTACTTAATTAGGAGGAACTTCACACTTGTTATTAAGCTCACTATACACATTTATGTATAAAGCTAAAAAGACTTACTTACTGGCCCAGTCGTTTAACTAAATTCAAGATCTTGTTGTCCTGTCTACTTACTACAATTCAGTGCCACCATTGTTTTCATATCATAGGGGGCCAGCTTCTTGTTCCTGCTTCTTAATGTCAGCCTGCCTATGAAGTCAGCACAAGATCTTGCATTGGCAAAGCAACAGTCAGCTATGTAGGTGTGACATTTCACAAGATCTCTGCAATATCTCATGAGATTTTAGCAAAATCCCACTAGATGTTTGCACCTACGGCCCTGTAGCCTTCTGGGATGTATGGTATGTTTCCCAGGAGGCTTGGAGTGGAGAATAACTTTATCATCCATGCCTAGGTGAGAAATCAGGAAGTAAGAACATCCTCATTAACAAAAACTTATTTATAAACTGTAAAAAAAAATCATAATTGATTTTTGGAAAAGGTAGGGTACTAAGAAAACAAAAAGTGTGTTTTCTTCACATCAGCCATAAACCCTGGAGCCCCTCTCAATGTGTACGTGAGAAACCTAGGTGATGCATACACACCATCCACAATTCTGCCTGCCAGCCCTTCACAAGCTCTACCCCTCTGCTTAGCCATGTGAGAAGGAACACATTTTGCCAGAATACAGTGTACACATGACAGTTCATCAGCACTCTCTTCCTGGTTCCCTGGCCCGTGTTCTATATAAAATTAAAATTTTTGCAGATCCAGAAACCATCCTGTGACCTTTGCATTACGCCCGCGCACCATTCACTTTAGAGGAGAATGGTCTGTAATCAGTCTGTAATTGAGGGTATACCGCAATGTCTCTAGTAGCCACTTTATACTCCCTTTCCACTATTAAATAGTTCCTCTCTGCAGGTTTTTTTTCTGGCTAAGGTATGCTGCTAGATGTTCTTCCCCATGTATTTCCTATGAAAATACTGCTTGCAAGCAAATATATGAGGGATTGGTATCTACAAGAAATTTTTAACTAAAGTTGGGGGTGGTTAAGGTGGTGATTATAATGAGTTCTGATTGTGACGATAGTGAGATTTTATTGTATTAATATTAAATATAGCATTCTCTTGTCCCTCAGTTCGAAGCAAATGCAGGCCGTCATTTAGTTAACTTTCTCTCCACATTCCAAAAACCTGGTCTGCTTATGAGGGATTGGTATCTACAAGAAATTTTTAACTAAAGTTGGGGGTGGTTAAGGTGGTGATTATAATGAGTTCTGATTGTGACGATAGTGAGATTTTATTGTATTAATATTAAATATAGCATTCTCTTGTCCCTCAGTTCGAAGCAAATGCAGGCCGTCATTTAGTTAACTTTCTCTCCACATTCCAAAAACCTGGGCTGCCCTAATCTGGCCTGTGATCTTTATTGCCCAGCACTACTCAAGGGAGAGTAGTTTCTCTTGTCCCTCAGTTCGAAGCAAATGCAGGCCGTCATTTAGTTAACTTTCTCTCCACATTCCAAAAACCTGGTCTGCCCTAATCTGGCCTGTGATCTTTATTGCCCCAGCACTACTTAAGGGAGAGTAGTCCCAAATAACCCTCTAAATCGTTTATGGCTGCCCCTAATTAAAAGCATGCAACCAGGCACTCATCTATTACCATTTGACAAGTTGATATGAATACAAGCAGGTCTGGTAGAGTTAATGTGACCCAGGTGACCCAGCATTCACCCACAAATCATAAACCTGAGTCACAATATCGGCTACATTTCATAAATTAGGAATTGTAAAATTAAGTGCACAAATAGCTGTGTCTCCTCACAACAAGAACACAGATATCAAGAATGAATAGTTTAGAATGAGCCATGGCTGGACGGCTCTGCCATTATTCATATATTGGGCATGTTTAAATTCAATCTAAAGGTTACTTCACAACACATCATAATTTAGGGGTTGCCAGACCGTGTTAAATATGGATACCCAACTGTCCTTGTAGTTATTAATGTAACTGTTTGGGAGGAGCAGAGGAGGAAATAGTAACAGCTCATCCCCCCTGCTCTCCCTTCCCAGCCGTGCCCTGCCCTAGGGGCCAGCTAGGTGAGACCCCCTAGAGGGCTGACAAAAAGATGCTGCCGAGGCAGCTAGAGAGGCTCTTGTTTTGTAACATCAAGGAAAGGAACTCTGGAAACTTTAAGAAGTTGTAACATTGCAAAAGAGTTCCCCTTTAATATCTGGGCATCATCTGTGCAAGTCTGCTTGAAGGTGAGGTCTTCAGACCTCTCTTTTGTTTATTGAACTCTGGAGTGTCAGAACTCCTAAAACCAGGACTGTTAAGTATTCACCTTTTATTCCCTTTTATGTTACTGTTGTATATATATTTTGTCTCTCTTTATTAATATCTTTTCTGTATATTTTTTTCGGCATCATTTCTTTTATTAATGGGCGATCTTAAAAATCGTTAAACTTATCTGTATGCTCTAAATAAGAACTTAAAGTATCCTTGCCTTTGTGAAGAGCGCTACTGTATAGTGAATCCTGTCATATTCCTGTCTGAGAGGACAGCGGTATCATAGGCTTTGTTTAAGTGTTTTAAATTGTCGCAGCACTTGCTGGGAACACACCATGTTTCCGTTAAAAAGCATGTGGCGTGTAAAGGGTTGCCAATGGAGTTAACCAACCCTAGTGATGATCGCTTTCAGTCTGCTGGCCTGAGATTGTTGTCCCGTGAGCTGGGAAATCTCTGTGCAGGGTGAGGCTGAGAGCTGTATCACCACCT
Source organism: Nanorana parkeri (assembly GCF_000935625.1). NCBI lineage: Eukaryota > Metazoa > Chordata > Amphibia > Anura > Dicroglossidae > Nanorana > Nanorana parkeri. The sequence continues at coordinate 3,882,527 of NW_017306276.1, read as the reverse complement.
CCCTGTGATGCCACACTCAGTTTAGAACTGCTTACAGTCATGTGTGATTGATGTACAGTGGGTTCGGCCAGGCGTATGTCACACTGATGACCCCTCCTAGATATCCTGCCCTCCCCAGATATCATTCCCACTCCATGTTACTCATTCACAAAAATAAATAGTGAATTAAACACAGACACTGCATAAAAAAACTCCTTTATTGGAAAAAATAAAAAATAAAAAATATCCCCCAATGTACTTCCAACGTCAATCATGTCATGTAGTGGTGTAGATCAAATATAATTCACAATGAGAAACGCCCCAATGACTTTCCAACAAGACAACAGTCCCTGGCAGGCTGCTGATTAAAACAGACAGACAGGGGGCTGCTTTGCGATATCATGACCCCCGAGGTCCTCCTCTGGATAAGGGTCTTGTATGTTTTTTAAGTGGGACCCCACAATGGTTTTTTTTTATAAAGAAACAGTACATATTTACAAAAATGTGCACTGTCCCTTTAAGATACACCCCCCCCCCCAACAAAAGTGTGATCTACCTCAAAATCTATATTAGTCCCTTATCCAGGCATGCACCCAGGTCAGGAAAAGCAAGGGGCAACAATTGTGCAATCACCCTCCTAAACCATGCCAGGCCACATGCCATCAACATTGGGAAGGATCCCTAGGAGGGAGGTTGTGTGGCACCTTGTCCCTATGTTGATGCAGTCATAGGCCTCATTCCTACATCATTGGCCCAGTGAATGTGGGGGCCTTATTGAAATCTGGAAGCCCATTTAGAATAAGAGGGCCCTCAGATATCCGGCCATACCTCCACCTGAAAAAGTACAGTTTACAGTTACTCATTCACAAAAAAAATGAAAAGTAATTAAAACAGTAACACCATAGAGAAAAAAACAAAAAACATAACAATCATGTAATCTAGCAATGTAGATAGAGCGTCGGTCTAAATGAGTGACATCTGATAACCAGCTGACATATAGATGCTGTCCTGCTGCTACTCACATCAAACATAATAGTTATTTTCCTCTAACCATAGAGGAAAGTATTTCTGGGGGGAAATTGCTTCTGGATATCAAGGACTTAAAAATGTGGATGGTGTGCATTAATTTGATACTCAGGGCAAGATTTGCAATGCTCCTCAACATATTTTTAAGTAGAAGCCTTTGCATTTTTTTTTTACTCCTAAATGACCACGCAACACATGAGAATGGGCCAGATTAATTGCCATCCTTTTGTGAGACTGTATAACCACCAGGTGATCCACAGTTTGCCCCCATTCCTCCTTTACACAGTACAGTATGTACTGGTATACTGAAAAATGAGAATATGCAAGACTAACTTCGGGTTCTTAAGGGACCCTGTTTATCACCTTTACCTACAGTTGCCTAATTGTGAATCCACAACTGTGTGGTCCCAAAATCTACCCTGCAGTATACCCTGTTGTCTAGTATCTCTGACGGAGGGGTTTAAACATCCCCCCAAGTTCAGTTAAACTAGTAACGTAATTTACCTCATATGCATTTCCAGGACTGGTTACCTGTTTTTCTCCCCACAGCTCCCAAAACAGAGGAGAATCACAGCCCAGTATTACATGGTGTAGCAATCACACCCATGACCCATTTACAGTTCCACTAGGTGTCTCTACTAAGAGCACCACAGTATGGTAGTCTTTGGCATCACCATGTATACAAAGTACTCCTATTCAGTCTATGCCAAGCTTGGCAGGGTCCACCAGCCTGTGGTAGACCCTTCTGTGATGAGGCTTTTCGAGCCTACTCCACCTGATGTCCCCCTATTGTAATAGGATATGTCTGCCTTTCATTCTCAGTTCCTCAGTGTGCTACAAGAACAGGCTTGGCAAAGAGTGACCCAAGTTTCCCCAGCTCATATTTCGTAGGCTCATGTAATAGGGACTAATTGGCAGCCTCATGTCCAATTGCTTCAAACTACCAACACTTAAATTGCCACGTGTCTCTCAAGGAAGAGACTCCCTTTGTGCCAGGAGGCCATTCATATTTGGCAACCATGGGTGTGTCCTGCCCCCCCCCCCCCCTCCCCCCCCCCCCCCATTAAAGGTTTGTTTACTGCTTTGATAAAAGGAACCATCTGTCCTGTTTTTATAGGGGTTACCAGCTTAGAGGGAAGATCCCGATAGATACTGGAGATCAGAAAGTATGTTTCTCCACATAGGGTACCAGCTCATCCACACTCTTAGGTTCTGTATGCCTAATGTGCCGCTGTATCTTAACAGGCAAGGCTCTGATGTAATGGTCAAAAGCCACTCACTCCACAATCTAAGCAGGCTTGAACACTTCCAGTTACAACCTCTTGTTTGTAAGGTGAAAGAAATCATACATCTGGGACCCCGTGGGCTGCCCATGGTTATATTCCCATACTTTGTACATACACTGTGCTTGAATGGCCATAGTAACCTCTAATCTGACTATGATTTCTCCTTTGAACTTTGGATACTCCTCTAAATTCTAAGCTTGTAAGTCAAAGTAGGCCTCTGGGGTCTCCCGATAATAAGGGTAATACATACTTGAGAGACAATTTTTTCAACAGTTGTCCAGGTGAAGAGTGCAGTATCCAAGAGAACCTGTGTCTGCCACTGTAGAGATGGGTTCACATTCTGCTGTCCCTTTAAGGCAGGGGTGCCCACAATTTTTAGTCTGGAGATCTACTTTTCAAATGATCAGCTCAATTAGCTCTACCAGCAAAAAAACACCATTATTTAGAAAACAAGTACATTAAAATCGCTACTGAGACTACTGCCTCTCTTGTCCTTTCTCTCTCTGGGCCGGTTCATACCACAAAGCCTGCATTCCAGAGCATCCGGTCGGCTCCCTGCGTTCAGGGGTGGGAGGGGGCATGGAGGTGCATTGAACTCAATGGCAACGCAGCCACGCCCCTTGCCCGCCGTGGGATTGCCCGCACCAGGAACGCAGGCACATTAGTGCCTGCATTCCGGTTCAGTGCTATCTACAAAAATGCTGCAAGCACTATTTTTGAAGATTGAGGCTACAGTCAGCTATTGAGTGATAAAGCAGTTTGCCTCTTGCTGGTTGGCATTTACCAATAGGAGTTGTTTTACGAGCTCCTATATTTTGTTCAACAATAGCTGTCTGTCTCATTAAGGTACTGTCTGCATCCAAACGCCAAGTTGTAAAGGGAACAGGCATTAGCAGTAATAATCCAAGAATAGTCCAAAAAGGTTTGCCATGCATTTTTTTTAGCACGGTAGCAAACAAACATAGTTTTAATGCATGCTCAATTGGTATCAGCAACAGCAAACCATGCACGAGACATGTACACCCATGAACAATGCAGGCAAATACTGCACTTTTATTCAGCAAGGCAGCAAAGAAACACAATTTTAATGCAGGAGGGCTTTGTACAAAAAGTCCTGAGTCAAAGGGTGCCACATAATGGGTTCCTTAAAACAAACAAAAACAAAAGAAGTCATCACTTATACCTTTTTAGTGTTTTGTCAGTACTCAACATTTTCACCCAGTAGCAGGCTCCAACATTGAAGAGAGAGAGAGAGAGACTTAAGCATCAGTCAGCTCAAACATATAAAGGCCTGTGGGCAGCTGAGACTAATTGGTAGGTCTGGCTGCCAGGTAAGATATAGATCTAGGAATGTAGGCTTATCACACCCAAAAAAATTATCTAAGTCCAAGAGCCCGTTTTCTTGTGGGATCTACCTAATTTATCCAATCAATCTACAAACAATTAGGCAGGCTGTTACACTGCAAAGTTGTTACTAGACCTACAAGAGACATTGACATCAGACGAGCCAGCATGCCAGCTTCAATTATGGGGTGCCAACATATATTTTGTATTTGAGAAAGATAAAAGATTTCCACCATGTGCTCTGTGGTTCCATGCATCAGTCCCTTTGTCACTTCAGGACACAGTAATGATGTATGGGCTGGTGGATAAAACCACAAGTTAAAATCTGCAAGTTATTTTTCAGGGCCTCAGGATAACATTTTGATGATAATGCAGACCTCAAGTTCATGAATGAATCTTATTACATGAAGTGCTAGGCTATGTCCAAGCATTCTGTACTTTACTGGACTGGCCTCGGTGATATTACATGGTCAGCTCTTGGACCTGCCTACACAGCCTAGTAATTGATTGTAGCAGCAGCCATAACTCTTTCCATTTTTTAATATTATATTCAACTCTTTTGCCAGATTACAAAATTTAAAAAAAGGCCTGCCTGTATGGAAAACAGATAATTCTCACCTGTACAGTATATTAACATATTTACTTTAACTATAGGCATCTAAATAAATACCACTGTAATTTATTTAGTTATACAATATTCTTGAGCTGATTTCAAAACAATTTGTGGTATAGAGTTTATATACTGTACGTTTTGTGCTCTGAATGCTATCTCATTTCATTTTGCAATAATAAAACTGAGAGACTGTTCTTTAATGCCATTAGATTTTAATTTCAACCATACCCAAATGTACTATTGTGTTGTCTCTAAGGTAAATTTAGTATGGTATTGTTTGCAACTGCTGTATACAGTTTAGAATTATATTGAAAAGTAAATTGGCTATTTTGTCACCCAGCAAAATGTATGTAGTGATAAAATAAGCACTGCAAATAAAAAAAAACATTCCTGTGTGTTTCTATGTGATCATATACTATACCAAATGAGATATAAAGAAACAGTATTGTGGATGTATACCAGTTCAATATCAAACTGTGAATTATAAGCAAATAGGTTTGTTTGATAATGTAATGCATAGCACAGTGATGAGTACAGAATGCAGTGTCACATATCCAGTTATCAGATTACACCACATACTGCCACTGGTCATTGCATTGCTCTTTGCCCTTCTAAATATTCCTTAAACTGAGTATAGGGAACGATTATAGGGTAAAGGGCTATCAATGCTTACCTCTGCTTCAGAAAATGATTGTTGCCTGGCAGTCATGCTAATCTAGTGGCTTCAATACATTCTGAGACATTGCCCCCAGAACAAGTATGCACATCTGGAGTGCTGACTTTAGTCTGACTACAGGCTGCATGCTTGTTCTGGGTTAGGGACTCAGAAAGTACTGAAGTCAGGAACAAGCAGGTATCTAGTTTTTTAACTGAATTATAAGTAGTGGCTCTCATTCTTCCCTCAGACTGGGGATGCTTAAAGTTATGCCTTAGAAACATCATCAATTCCACATGTTAGAAAATTATTATTGAAAAAAGCGCAAGTGAATATATTTATCAATAATAAAGTTCTCTCTTAAGATATGAAGGTGGTGGGTTGCCAACAACCAACATATCCAAAGAAAATTCATAAAAAAATAAATAAATCATAATATTATGTTGTACACAGATACATACATTTAATTCAAACTGATCAGTGAGCGAGGATGAGTGATACAACTAATTCAGGGCAGAGTGACAGAGTCTTTTGATCCCCCAATCCTTCAGCAAAGCAGGGTGGTGTCAGATGGTGTCAGATGGTGTCAGACCATACCTAGGCAAAATACATTACTGCCCCTCCTTATGTGACAATGTTCAGGTCTGGGTGCTGTCACAAACAAAAGTCTTGCTCTATTACAGCAACAGCGCAAGGGCTCAGACAAAAGGAGGAGACTGCAAGGGAGTGCAAATCAGTGAGTATAACTAACTGGGTGTGGACTATAAAGAGGCACTGTCACCTTGCCTCATATGGACAGTGGTCACCAGGACAAAAAAAGCAGTAAATCTTGCCATGCACCAATAAAAACTTGACAGAGATTCTGGGCCTAAATGTTTTACGTTTACATACACTTTAATTTAAAGTAAGGCTATCACTAGGACAGCTTATGAAAGTTTTATACTGTACTTTTATGCTCACACATACCTTTTGTTTCGTGTAAAACCCTCTCTAGTGCACTCTGGAAGCCCTGAACCCAGACACAAATGTTAATTTAGCACATAGCTTGAAGCCCTGGTTCACTCCTTACATCTCACAATGCAATGACTACTCCTCTGTGCAGTTTAAGAGAAGGGCATGCAATGCTCATAGAATACAAAGGGTGTACTAAAGCTTCACTATGGGCTCTGAATAAGTGTTTGCAAAAAGGGCATATAACAGAAGATTTATGCAAGTAAAATATGTAACTGCACACCTTTGGGCCTGTGTTAACAGGCTTTGGACTTTTGTCAATGGCATCAATCTGACATTATTTTAAGAAGCTTCTGAAATCTTTTAGAATTCACTGAGATGTGCATTTTACCTACAGTTGGCCTTCAAGCGACCTTCTTCTGACCTTTATTTGACCTGCTTCAAGCACCTTTTGCATTTCCATTTTAAGAGAACAAAATCCAGTTAACACAAGCCCATATAATGGCTGCAATAAGGCCAGTGTAACTTTCATCACATTTGTAAATTCTAAGCTGTCAGTGAGTAGAATTGATTGACTAGGTGTGTGATTGGAGCAATGGCCATGTGGATAACTAATGCTTTTTGGCATAAAAATGCCCCTTGACATGATGTGTTTGCTGCTTTATGAGTTAATTGATTAATTAATTTAAAAAATGTTTCTTTAGCCTTAAAATGCCCTGTGATCATGTAAGTCTATTTACTCCTGCCCCTGCTTTCTGCTGCATTTTGTCAGGGCTCAGACTTGTGGTAAACCTGCGGTAGCACTGACAAATATGTTCACTAGTCAGTTATCATAGACTGACGCGCCCAAAGCCTGTAGACTATGTCAGTTGTCAGGAATGATCAAGGCATGGCAATCTTTGATGTTTTTCTGACTATAGCCTGAAAATGCGTCCATGGAAAAACCAGTGACATTGGACCAGTGGCAATGGCAGAAGCTGCCTGTATGTTTTTGTAGTCTCTGCCCCCAGCACTCCAACCTGCAAGGAGCAGAAGGGGACTATGCTGTCATGTGACTGTTAGGGTTTCTCAGGAAAGCGACTCTGAAGGGGCTTGAACCCTTAGTGGGACCCGGTATTTCCCGGTATTCGACCGTGCTGCCAGTTTCAGACAAGTACTTGGGAATATAGAGTCACACCAAATTGTGTATTGACTCTATATTCAAAGATTTGTTATTAAAACAAAAGGTTATATGTGAAACTAAAAGGGGGATGGGGGAGCACAGACTAATAAAGAGATAAGAGATGTAAGGACTAACATTTTAGAAGCAGTTTAACAGGTTTCTGTGGAATATACTGAAAAACACAATTTTGCTTGCTCAAACATTAAATATGTATAACCTACAAACACTGATAAAAGCAAGACAAAAGGTATTCACTGCAGTTTTTTTTATTTTTCATTTTATTAAATGCAAATGGGGCAACAATTAGATATAAAGTATTAAGCAGAACCTTACACATGAAAAGTTTTACTTCATGCTTCAGGAATCTGATGCTGGCTGCATTTCCTGAAGTTCTTGATGCTTTTCAGAATTTAATGATACCACGCTGTAGAACAGCTAAAACATACATTTAATATCCCATGCTACAAATGAACCCAGAAGGCACAGCATAACCAACTTTCACCCTCTTTATGCGTCACTGGTTATAACAACTGAAATAAAAACTAGGAATCTGAAACTCCAGAGAATTCCTGCAGTTGTTTGGCCTAATTATGCATTAAAATCAACAACATGACATGCTTGCATCAATACTAGACTGATCAGAATAACACTATTGTTAAATTGTAGAATAATCAAATGCAATAAAGGAAATTTTCATGTTTTGTTATTATCAAAGCCCTGATGGAGAAAGGTCTGTGAAACAGTTTCATTTTCCTATGATCAACAGTTTTGATCTCATATCTTATCAGAACCCCCATTACAGATAAATTCTGATATCAGGGCCTGTTTAATAAGTGATAATGGCACTTCTGTGGTAAGTAGTTAACACTGATGCTTTGGAAAGACGAGCTTTTCGATTTTGTCTGTAGGAAGTTTGTATATTCTAACTATGACTGTGATAGAATGCTTTAGGTATTTAATTGTTCTTCCACTAAAAGTACACTGCCACTAATAGTACACTGCTAGGTTATTTGGCTATTCCTAAAATGAGCAGGAGCCCTTGCAAACTGTGGTAGTGTTGTTATGCTTTCTGTTCTAGTGGAGCAGATTGAATCATTTCAATGGTAATTAGTGGTGTACTTAATTGCAACCTTATTTCTTTTATGCTGTTTGTACTCAAACTAAATATTTTTATGGAGACATTTCCTTTGATAAGTGAACACATCCCTACAATTTACAACCCACTTTTGGACACGTCACCCATAGCTTCCTTCTCCACATTCTGCCATCAATTGTCTGTTGACTTTTTTATTGTCCTACAGCAGGGGTGCCCACAATTTTTTGTCTTGAGATCTATTTTTCAAAGGACGAGCTCAATGAGCTCGTCCTTTCTTTAAAAAACAAGCACTATAAAATCATTACTGGGACTACTGCCTCTCGCTCTCTTTCCTCACTCTCTTCTATCTCTCTCCTCTGGCTGTCTCTTCTCTCTCCTGGCTGTCTTTCCTTATCTGGTCTCCTCTCATGTGTGCTGTCCAGGCCTTCTGCGGTACTCGTGTGGCTGAATGTGGCCGAGGCTGTAGACTGGTAGGGGCGCCCCGCCCCGCACTGGTGATAGTGTGGCTGATGCTGCAGACAGGGAGAGTTGTCCCGCCCCTTCCCATCTGCAGCGTCTGACACATTCATCTGCACTAGCACTAAGGGAGCGAGCTCTGGACAGTGATCCGATTGCGATCTACCATTGTTTGCAAATAGATGCAAAAACAAACACCCCTAGATATATTTTCTTTTCAGGTTGAATTTATGTAATGTAATACTGCATTTTGGCCACTAGATGGAGCTGAGCAGCATAGCAAATACGTATTTAGGGGTCTATTCACGAAGCTGCTGGAGGATCTGGACGTAGCTTCGGCCGATCCTTCGGCTAGCTTCGGCCCCAGGACCCCTTCGGTTAGTAGAACCGAAGGGGGGGTTGTACGGGCTCGCTACAGTGTTCGGCTCACTTCACTCCAGGTCGGTCATTCACTCGCCTGCCCTCGGCAGCTTAGTGAATAGACCCCTTAGTTTCTATGCTCCATCTTGGATACTGTTCACTGTAGAAATCAGATGGGATGATTTGTCTGAAAATATTTGCATGGCTATGTTATAAATGTATATACTGCATAACTAGCATCAGCATCTTGAGGACTGGTTAATGCAATTAACGAATTAATTAAATAATTCATTAATTGCTTTGTACCATTGTTCAATAACCTCAACATACTGAGCAACACTTGCTTAACCGATTATTGGTGATCTTCATCATACTGCTTGATGAATTACTGTGTATGTCATTTTCCTGTCATCTGTTTCTTCCCTGTTATTATCTTGGTGGTGTTCACTGAGAACAAAAATGTAGAAATCAGATGGGATTATTTGTTTTATTATATATGCATGGCTCTGTTATAAATACAATGCAAATTACTATTCTATTGTGTTAAGTCATGGAATAAAAAAAAAAAGGCAATTTGGGCAAAAACTTGCAGGGTTGCTAAGTGCAACTTTTTCTGATGGGTCTCAAAGGCTCAGTCCACCCTCGTAGGCTCCTATGTTTTAGGTCTAATTATTATCACTGGGCCATGGTCTGGGTACAGGTTTGCTTTAAAGGTTTAAGGTTTGCTTTAAGGTTTGGTGTTCAATAGCAAAGAGGTGCTATGATGTAGACATTTAAACAATATTTCATTAATTATAGATAATGAAATATTTTTTTTCTATTTTTTACTGCATTCTAATGCTATAAAAATAATTATGTTAACTGAGTAGGAAGTACTGTGTTGTTGTATATCCACACCAAATTAATACCCAAATGCTTTTGTTTTTTTTCTATTTTATTACGTTCATAGTATCTTTCATATTTTATTAAATTCATTGCATGGAGGTTTTAGAAAAAAATATTTGATGTTTCCTGTTTTGGTCTTAAATTATATGTTTTCTTTTAGTTACTTGTATGACTATACTTTTTTTTCCCTTTCTCATTATTTGATATTTTCAATATAGAGCATACTGCAGATGTTATTCTGCTGCATTTAAATATTACATTGCATTTAGTTAAAAAGCTGGTGTCAATTTATATACAATTTTTAATCAATTAAGCTCATTATTAATTCATTTTTAAATGGATTTCATGTTTAAAAGTAAGAACCAAAAACTGATTAAAAGCTTCATGGATCAGCTAGTTTTACTCCAGTCATATCTTCATATTTTTCAAATTTAGTATATATGTTTATATCTGACCAACATAATAAACTAAGCCTGTCCAGAATGTAAACTCTTACACAAATGAGGAATGTTGGTTTTACCACCTTGTAACAACATGCTTATCAGCATGATCATTATGTCTTATTTGTTTTAAACAGATTCCCTTGAGGTTTTTTACCAGCTGTATTTCACAGCTTGTGCTATCAGGCAAAATTTAACGAAAGGGAAAATGTACTTAACAGATGTTTTCTGAAATTTTCAGCAACATTTCCCATTTTCCTAATTTTTGTCTTGTACTAAGTTTGTATTGCCTTTTTAGAATACAAGTAAATGATTGCATTATGTCTGCACTAGGCCTTGTTAGTGGAATTTAAAATATAAAATAAATTCTGAACTGCACAATAGCAAACAATCAAGTGATTTCCTAAAGTTACTCCTGATGTCACTCTGCCAAGCAAGGTGGTTGTATTGTCAACACAAACAATCCCGATGTCAATGTCTTAAATGCATATAAGTACGGTAACATCATTAGCTCAACAATCTCAGGCAGACAAATAGTAGTGGTTAGCATGACTAATATATCTTATATCTTCTCCTGTAATCAAAAAGAGAAATTCAATATTATGGCCATCATAAATTATGGATACAGTGAGCAGTCTATGCAAGTCAGGATAGACTTAATATTAGCCGTAAGATAAGAACACAAAATGTATTGTTTTGTGTCCTTTGAAGGTTGCATTCAATTGTTTGCAATCCTGCATATTAGTAGAAGTCAATCTCATTTATAAAGTGTATCCCTGTATGTCACCAGTGATAGGTGCAGGCTTTCTCAAGGTGCACAGTTAATGTTTTGACTTTGCATAATGTTTCTAATTTCACTAAGTCACTTTCCAAAATGACTGTTTGGCTTAATTGTAGATTGCTTGTGTTACAAACAGAATAAAGAAGAAGCAAGGTACTGAATCAAAATGCAGATGAAATGTCAGGTGGCACTCAATTAGTTATGGAATAGGCAAAGGATTAGTCAAGAGGCAAAGAAGCAAAATAATTTAAGCCAGCATATTGAGGTCCAAGCCAGGAGACAGCCCAAAGGTCATACAAAGAAGAACCACAAAGCTCATGTAGAATCATATCCTTAGACCCTGCATCAGTGCTGTGAGCCTTTTATGAAAGCAGAAGCATGTGACATCTGTCCCTTTATCCCATAAAAAGTCTCTAGACTGTCATCTGCCATCTGTATCTTTACCCCATAAAAGTCTTTAGATTCTGTAGAAAAAAAGACATCGGAGCGAACCAAATCATCTCCTAGGATTCTGAAGAAAATAAGGTTTATCACACTAGTTTATAGAACATATCCAGAAAATACTTTTATTGGTGCTAGGAGCAACAAGGCAGTAATTTAATGCAGACTTAAACTCTGTGATGTTCTTCAGTTAGATCTTCCAGCTTTATTTCTCCTGTGATTGCTGTGCCTGCCTGTTCATGCAAGTAAGAACCTAATGAAAGCAGTGCATGAAATTTTAGAATTCTTACAATAAGGGAACTGCAGGACTAGTCAACTTGGGTGTGAAAATTAGTTTATTGAACTACTATATTGGATATTACAACTAATCTTTTTATTTAAATTTTGTATATGGAAATGTAAATGCTGAAAAAATAAATATATTTGGAATATTTATTTTGTAAGCTATCATTTCTGTGTATCATATTTTTTTTATGTGAATGCTATTTACAGGATTTCTTAAACTAGATTAAAAATTAATGAACTTATGTGAATTCAATTTCATATTTCTAAGACAAGCTGTATGCAGGTATAATGCATAATCCTTTTGAGAAATCCTCTTCTTTTGATAAATGAAACAAATGAAAAGAGACTCTCACATGTTTTATTCAAAGCTCCAACCAATGATTTGTCTTATTAAATTATTCAGTAATATTTCTTCTTCCTTGCAAGGTCCTATGATAGGTCACCTATGTTGTATTTTCCTAAGCCAATATTCTGTGGCTACCGGGGATAAAAGAGTTATGCCAATTAAATTCTCAGGAAAAACATCCCCCAAAAAGTTACAAAACCTTTAAATGATTATCAGTACTTGCCACCATTCCATTAAATGCTGCTGCTTTATCAAGTCCAAGCCTTCTAATAACTGATTTGTTACTGTATAAATTAGGGGATGGAGTGTAGTGAGATTTACAGGGTTATTCACAAAAGGGTGAAGAGTTTTGAGAAGGCAGGAGAAGTGAACAATCTAGGATAACATAGCTGAGCTGAAAAATGAGCTGAATTGGAGAATGTTTCCAAATCAGCTTTTTTTTTGTCCTAGATTGTTCACTTCTCCTGCCTTCTGCAAACTCTTCACCCTTTTGTGAATAACCCTGCTAATGTCACATGTTCTTTTTGACTATTCTTTCTTGACTGTAAGTCAAGCTAAACCTCTGAAGATGAAAACGTGTGAACTTTGGATTGTGACCCCTCATTTTTTTTAGTGCTGACGCTAAAGGCTCAATCAGTCTTTCTCAAAAATATTTTGAATTGGTCCTACTACTAATAATATTATAGTGTATAGTTGCGTGGTGAGGTGTACACCATAAGAAAAGTCATAACAGGTGATGAAATGTGACTCTGTACCATACAATTTTATATAGCCCCATTTTATATACAGTACAAACACCGCAAAATATTTTTAGATTAACAGGATGCCACTAAAAAACTGTGTAAAAGTTGCATATAACATTCAGCCAAATCAATTACATGTTGCTCTAAAAGCTCTAATCTAAAATCATTAAAGATTGAGTCATCTAGAATTACATATTGCTTTTCAGATCAATAGACTTCATTATCAATCTTCTCATTAAGTGGATAATTCATGACCTCACTAATTCAATGTGAAACCCAGTGTCAGATACATATATAACAAAATGATGCATTTCTCTTTTTGCAGGTTTTATGTACTGCAATCCTTTAAAAAGACATACCAGTAATATGACATAAAGACCATTCAGTACAAAGTATGAACAACATATGCTATATTTAAAGGCAAGCTTGATACTCATATGACAAAAAATCAAATGAAACTGAGTATTTAATTAAATCGTGATAGTATAAACTGGTGGAGAAAAGTTTAATCATAAGGTTGAATGGGCATATTTAGTCAATTTTATTTCATATCTGAACAGACAGTGTAAGCCTTTAAGCAGAAAGGAAAATAACTTTTTTTACTTATCTTGTTATAAAATAAATATCTTGATGTGTACAGTTATATTTAAAGGGGAGAGGAGACATTAAGACTGCTATGAGGTTTATGACCTTGACAGCCTCCTTATGTAGTTACACTTTGTGCATGCAGATTTCAATGTTGTATATTGCAGACATAAATGTAACCTCCTAAACAGGTGAAGAAGAACAATCTTCTGTTTCTAAGAAGTCTACTGTGCTTTCCAGTTTAAACATTTTCCCGTTATTAAAATAAAGAAGAAATATACAGACATACCATTATAAAGTTAATAAAGTAGTTCTAACATTGTGTTCTAGTCAGGGTTGGATTTACCTTTAGGCTCAGTAGGCCTGTTGCTATCAGAAAAGAAAGCATTTTTTCCCTGTGCAGTTAGTATGACAGTAAAACATGATAATGCTGCTTATAATTAAGGTGATCCTAGAACCGAGTTGTTGCTTTAGCTCCCAAAGGTTTTGTGTCTACAGGCTACAGTGATGGTCATCCATCCCTGATTAAAACATTAGGTTTGTATTATGCATTCCAGTATATACAGTATTTGCAATATGTATCAGCATATATATATATATATATATATAATAAGCTTATCCTCAAAAAAATCTAATTAAACTTTCCCTACTCATGTTACCCAACGTACTTCTGCAGGCTCATATAGGTTTCTTTATTTCAGTTGTCATGAAGGCGTAGCTTAATATTTGATTAAAAAAAAACAGATTTGCTTGAAGTTGACCTTGCTGGGAGCTTCACTGAGCACAATTTGAAGTTACAACTTGAAGTTACTACTATGTAACATAAAAAGAGGACAAAAACCTGTATTCAATATAATCTAGAAAATTAAGCAGACCTAACCAAATAGGAGAAACTTTGTCATGCTTCTGAGATCATTCAGAATTCACTGACAAGTGAAGTTGACCTGCAGATGACCTCCTTCTGAACTGCATTTTACCTGCTTTGAGTTTTGCAATTCCATAGACTTGTATCGGAATGCATAACCATTAAAAGCAAACACAAGCACCATTCAGGCAAGCCCTAAAAAAAGTACAGTGATATTACTGCCACCACATTGTTTACTTAAAAGAGATATCTAAGTAGTAGGTGGAATACACAGCAATAAATTGCCAAACAACTACTTGTTAAAACTCCCCAGTTGTCCAGCAGCAACATGTTCCAGGGTGCTTATTTTGCTTTGTGTGTCCCTCCTGGGGAAATTCACCTTTTTTTTGTCCTTTGGCAATTAGTCACTGGGACTGAAAGTAAGAGAAAATATGAAATTCGGAGTTGACACTGGGGTTGATTTACTAACCTTTTAAACACACCACGAACGTGTATACACCTCTGTAGTGTGTTCCCTCCCAGCATGATCTATGGGAGGAATCGAAACACCTTTGTAGTGTGTACACACCCAGCAGGTGTGTTGTGCAAAGCCCTGCAATGAATTGCAAGGTAATGTGGTGTAAATTAACTCTATGTTATGTTGCTTGCGTTGATGAATGCAGGAATGTAAATGCATGAGCTAACCATTTTTGTCTAAACTGTGAAGCAGCATTATATATGCATCATGTGCATGATTTTTCCATATATGGCATTAGTGGAAATATGCTTTTAGAGACTTTTTGGTTGATAAATACGTTTTGCTGTGTGAAGAATCACACACACCTGGTGCGTGCGTGTGTTTAGGTTAGTAAATCACCCCCACTGTGTTAGGAATACAGGGGAAACACTTGTTCCAGTGACAATTAAAGGATTTCCTTTGACAAGATCTAATCTTCTTTCCTGTTGTGTCTGTGGTTTTAGCCTTTCCCTACAACATGCAAAACATTTGGCTTAAGATAATGTTAGTAAAACAAAAAAATAAAACTCTTTCACAGGGTTCATGTGCCTTTGCCTGTATATAGCAGAATTCAGGTCTCATTCCTGCTGCTGAGCTGTTGTCAATGGTGACGGCAAGCACAGATTAGTTTTGTCATTGGAAACTATTAACATATTTCTATTTAGCCTGGAGCAGGTAACCACACTATTTCTGTTATCCCCTTCTTTTTAAAACGGTAATTGAGAATGCCAGTATACTTTCCCACCTGTGTCAACCCTGCTAGACAAAGTAAAGGTAGTAACCTCTGCCAAGTTTTTTTTTTTTATTACTGTCTGTGGTTTTTTTTTTTTTAGATACACCCCCACCCCTCTAAATAAACAAAGTTATGTTTTTTCTGATGAAGTAAGTCTAGCAATTTAAAGTTAAAGCGAGCCAGAAGTGACCTTTGTTTTTGTAGACTGGGTGGTAAACATGTACAACCCATCTTTGACTCCTTGATCTCTGTGCTTTATAGTGTATTGTACTTACTTTTTCTTTATTTCAGTTTGTACCATAAAAATCTTTTGCACAAAATGACTGCACTAAATTTTTGGAGGATACCTGTAACACTTTCCCCTGGATATCTTCTCTTCCCAGTGATGCACAGCCATTTAAAGTTGACCCAGGCTAAGACAACCTTATTCTTCAAACAGTGAGAGATAAATCAGTTGTAGCATTTATAGCAGGCATTCTGTAGCTAATGTTTTACCCAGGCCCATGTTGCAATTCATTCCAGAGTGCCTCTATGGAACAGCTCTTTCTGTTCTTAGACCATGTGCCCTAAAGGCACCACTTAAATAATGTAGTAAACAGAAGCAGGAGTGGGTGGAGTATGCCTATCAAGCTCTTGAAAAAGTGTGCTTAGGCATTATATTATGTGTGAAAACGCTGTTGTTTATTAACAGAATCATAAGCTAATTGTACATGTTTTCACTGATTTGCTTTGCTACATTAAATTGAGCTAATGAATCCCTATTAGACAGCTACATTTAATGTACAGATCCTCTTTCACATCTTTTTAGTTAAAATACTCGGTGGGCGGGGGGGCAATCTAAGGATAAATGCACTATAAGTACACTTATTTTTGGTAAAAAGTAAGTTGTAGGGGGGAAGGGTTAAAATCTATATCAGGTTTTATTGTTTATGTCTAGCTAAAGTGTTTACATGTGTGCATGAAGTCTGTACAATAATTCTGCATTTGTTCTGTGAAAAACCAAACGTGAATTTTGATTTCTTGATCCTCTCCCTCTTACACTGCAGCCTACCAAAGCTACTTACATAGCGGGCATCAAGTCTGTACAATATTTCAGTTTAGGTGTTTGCCACTGTAATAATACATTCTAGTTTTAATTTCATGATAAAACCTGCCTGGTCCTTGTTTTTGAAACTGGGGTCTAGTAAAAGTGTTTAAATAGTATGCAAGAACTGTGAACAATATTTTTTTCTGGTGTGCTTGAAATAACACACAAATTTTTATATCAGTTTAAAACCTGCCTTCTCTCGGCCTCTCTCTGCCTCTGAAATTGCAAAGTCTGCAATGGTGTGCTTGGAGTCTGTACAATATTTTTGGAAATAATACACTACGCTTTTTCTTTCATGATAAAACTGCCTTGGCTATCCCTCTTACATTGCAACCCAATTAAGCATTGTACAGCTTCTTAAGCCACCGTACTATATGTGTGGCTATTGTCTCTGAAATATGGCACTCTAATTTGTATTTGACGATAAAAAACTGCCTCTTCTCTAGAATGTGGGTTTGTGGTTTTGAAGTGTTTTTGTGCAGTCTGTTTTGGCATTTTAATCACTATTTAGGACAATACAATGTGGTAATGCAAAAACAGATTACAAACTTTACTATGAAACTCTTTTGTCACTGGTCATTTGCTATGAAGTTGAGAGCTTTCCTATAACATATAGATCTGTTGTTTCTGCTACACCAACCATCAATTCAGGCCTATTACTCCTGGATAAACATATAAAAGGTGTCCCTGCAGTATTTAGATCAAGCAAAATGTAAACATTAAACATGAATTATACATTCAAAATATAAGATGCCGGAATATTTTTTGCTTTGTTACATACTGCCCATGGTAGTGCCCAGCTACCCATGCCATTTGTTTAACAGTCCTTGCCTACTTGACTTAAAAATGGGTTGAATTTATTCGCTCTCTGCATAGACTTCAATGGGGTTCAGAATAAAGTTTGCAATTTCCGGATTCTAAGATGGGTTCGAAGTATGGCCCTCTAATTAAACCCAGGCAGAATTACTCATCTCTACTTATGGCCCTATTGGGGAGATTTTCTCTCATTTCCTGTCCCAGTGATAATGTTGTCACCAAGAGAGGTAATGAGGGCCACTTCCCAACAGGACTCAGACGTAAAAAGTTGACAGAAGTTCCGCATTCATCCACTCTAATAAGTTTTCCAGAGGTAATAGAAATAGTAAGTAAGGAGAAATCTTAAAGTGACACTAAACTTTTAAATCTTAAAAATGCATTTAAGTACTCTAAGTATTAACAAAACTGTACCTTATTTGTGCATCACTCAGCTGTAGATCCTCAAATCATCTCTGGATTTGTCCTTCCTTCTGGAGGGTGGCTACTTTTGTTCCCCATGGTCCCTTTGTGTGTTGTAAAGTAGACACCACTCCAAGCTCACCCCCGCGATGGGCTACAATCTCATGTTTAGTTTACCAATTTGTATTGAGATTGTAGTCTATCACAGGAGTGAGCTTGGAGCGATAGCTACTTTACAACACACAGAGGGACAAAATTACCCACCCCTCAGAAAAAAGGACAGTGGCCTGGCAATGGGGAAAGTGAATAGAAATGTTTGGTGCCTCACTAGAGGGATCACCAACAGGAGGATGGAGGCCTGATTTCTCTATATAGATCTTTAGTTAGACTGCAATTAGAATACTGTGTTCCGTTCTACCTCACTTGCAAAATATATAGATATATAGATAAGATAGAAGTCCAGAGATGAGCAATAAGAATGGATTTTTTCACTTAACTTTATTGCTATCACACAGGAGCTAACAACCCCCTTTGTGATAGCATTTGGAGGTGCCAGGTTCTCTTTATGGAACCTGTCACCTCCAATACAGAAGTTTTAGCACAGCACTGTGCTGGAACACCTGTGAAGACTGCAAATGCAGCTCTCCTCTCTCACTGTTTACATTGAACAGAGCAGAGAACAGAGCATTCTCTGCTCTGCTGCCTGCTGTCAATCCTGAAGTGATTGCCATGGTCTTGGATCTCCCAGAGGAGCCGGGGACCCCAAAAACCATGGGGGGGACAGAGGCAGACAGGAGGGGGGCAGACCATGGTGGGGGGAGGAGACGGACCTGGAGGCTGCATACAAGTGATTTCGGCGACATCGCCGAGAACACTTGTACAAAACTAGCAGCTGTACATTTAGCCCTGCTTGCCCCAAGCAGGGTTAAATGTAGAAAAAATACTGCCCTCCCGGCAGGTGTGTCACTCCTCTACTGACTACCTCGGTGGCATTGTGAAAAATTCAGCCCTGGATGTGAATAAGGTTCAGGAGGGCAGTATTTTTATATAAAGCTAAGATTAAAAAAAGGAGGAAAGTTCAAAACTAACCTTAGAATTTTTTTTTTTTACGAAAAGAGTAGCTGATGCCTGGAACAGACTTCTAGAACAGACTTCTAGCAGAGGTAGAGAAAAAAAAAGTTAAGAAAGGGAGCATACTTGATGGAGCACTTGGTCTTTTTCTGCCATCACTCTTCTATGTTTCTATATATTACATAGTATTTGCCGGGAGAAATAGTCACTGGTGTACTATCACTATACAGTCCTGTTGCTGAATACTGCTAAGTTTGCAGTCTGTCATATACACAGTGTGTGTTGGAGACTTGGAGCAGATAGGAAGAGATAACACTGTCTTTGCAGAAATAGTTGCTGCTATACAACCACATTACAATACTGCTGCTGAAAACTGCTATATTTACAGTCAGTTAACTGCTGATTTTGGTCTAGTGTGTACAATAAAAAGATATACTCACCCAATCCTTAATCCCACCTGGTTGTTAGTCAAGTCCCCCCAGCCTCTTCTCCCCCGAGCTCCAGCGGTCTAAGCCCTGCTGACGTCCTCATGTTTAATATGTTTAAAAGTCCATTGACTTGCATGTCCATTAGATGTGAGGATGCCGAGGGACATTCCACAGCCCGAGTGGTTGGCTATTCTTAAAGGAGAACTATGAGGTGAGTGCTTTTCATTCACCTCATAGTTCTAGCCGATCTGTGACAATGAGACTGTCACAGGTTGGCTCAGTAGATCGGGAGGTGAGCAAACACATACAGGGTTTGCTCGCCTCTCGATCCTGTCACGGATCTCTGCCGTGACAGGGGGAGGGGCTGGATTCCCCTCTCCCCGCTCCGATCTGCCAGCGCTGACTGGCGGAACGGACGGGGGAGGGTACAGCTGGCTCTGCCTCTAGATAGGCAGAGCCAGCTGTCACTCACGCAGCTGGGCGGATCCCGTCATCTAATCCGGAATAAAGGCTTTCGACCATCAGGGATCTGGTGAGTGCATTCCCTATAGGGGACCTGCCTCCTTTTTTTTTTTTCTATCGTTTTTTCGTTGGACACTTCATAATATTGGACATTTCTTTTGATTTTGATTTTTATTCTCATTCTTCTGGGCTTTTTTTGTTTTGAAGATCGGAGAGCTTTAAGAAACTTTGGGTGCATTTTTTATATTATAAGTGCATACTTCTACTTATTTTCGAAAGAAAACAACACAGACTGTTTTATATTGTGATATTTTTATTTTTCACATATATGACACATGTTTATTTATTTAATATTTTTTTTCACAATAATATTTTTTCACATATATGACACATGTTCTTTGAAGATTGTTGTTTATTTATTTAATAAGGTTCATGTATGACACGCCTTTTATGACACCTGCTGACACATTTTATAACGTACTATAAGTTTTTACACAAATATTTATTATATATACACTGTTTCACGATTGCTTGACACGGAGGTGACACCATATGATCCCTACCGTTATCTAATTTCCTGAAGGGCATTTAGCGCTGTACACTTAATTTCACCACAAGTAAAAAATATAAAATTGGTTTTATCCCAATTTGGAAATACACTTTAAAGAAGAACTGCCATTATAGTAAAAAGTGCCCAAGTCCAACCTCCTTAGCACTCTAACCTAACCTTACAAAAAGTCAATGCAGCTGCTTACTTACCTATTTCCAGGCTCAGAGTACAGCAAATCTTTGAGAACTGATTTTTCAGGAGCATCAAGGATGATTTCCACCTGAATTATGTTAACGCTGGGGAGGCCACAACTTCCATGCTGAGTAAAGTGCACGTCTAAGAATTGCACCTGTCCTTTAATAAGTAGGATATGCCATTTATTTCCTTACCCAACAGTGCACATTGTACATAGGGAAAAGTAAGGCATTTCGGAAGTGTAAAAATATTGTTACTAAATGTGCCTCCATTTCCAAATGTGTACATTTTGAATTGTTGTGCTACTGAATTTCTAAGTAATGACCTGCACTTTGGACACAGGAAAGAGTAATGTGTGAAAGACAGTATTCAGTAAGATTTCAAGTTTAAAAAAAGTGAAATCTGACTTGCTTTAAATTGTTACGATTCTTTGGACTGGATCATTATACAAATTTATTAGAACAATCCAAATAATTAGTAACTATTAACTAATGCCAAGATAAATATTTTTTGGACTTAGTTATAATAATGTCCAGTTTAAAAAAAATGTAATTATTACATGATGAATTGGAATACAAATGTATGGAGTTTCCTTTTTAATTCCAGTCACGTTTTTTCACTTTCTTTGGAGCCATAATGCTGTAAATCTAATTTTAGGCTTCCTGTCACTTGGTCTTAAATATCCTATTTTTACAGTTCAGTGAGGTATTATTTCTTTATACTAATCTGTATTCTATAGACTAGGAAAGAAAGGGAAAAGACAAATGTTCTAGTTGTGTGGATTTTTTCACTTTAATTCATTCATGTTGTTTTTTTTTGACAGAAAAAAAGATTAAATTCTATAGATCACTGAACTTTATCTGCACAAAATTGCTAAGCATGATTATTTTACAGCACATGAAACTTCTTTCACTCTGTTTATAAAACCACAGTGTTTAAACATAAATCCTTTTATCTTTTCTAAGTTAACATTTTTTAATAAACCAAACGATTTTTTAAAAGTGGCCAAGACTTCCTTGGCAAATTCGTAGATCCATCAAACAACTGACCACCAGCCAGCTTTCAGATTGGAGAAGACAAGTATCAGCACGTTAAAGACTAGCATTCATTTTTTCACTGCTGCAGGAAGCAAGTTTGTAAAGTCTCAGTACTTTGATATGATTTCTAATTGAAAACAGAAGGCTTTTTAGCAGTCTAGACAAATATCCTGATGAAAAGGGGCAAATGTAGCTGTACTGGCCCTGATTTATGTGTTGGTTATATGTATAGATGAAGCACTGAGATCTTGAGGAATGCTGAGTTAAGTTTCACTTGCTTATAGGAACATTGCATACATGTATACAGGATTACAGTATCAAACAGGAAACATATAGATCATAGACAAAAGCATGCATATAGAAAAACTAGTATTGACTAGACTTGCACTACAGCACCATCTAGTGCTCAAAATACATAGTTACATTCAGCAACTTGTAAAATAAAAACTTTAAAATGTTAGTTTACCTAAAAAAAAAAACAACATATTATAATCTCTACAACACATTTTTATAGCATTGAATGTTTTTTCTTTTTTTTAATAAATAGATTTTTGATTTTAAAAAAACTGTTGAACCTGCCTGTGACCTTCTTTGCTCTAGTTGTGGTAACAATCTGCTGGGTCATCTGCCTTGTGCAGCATTGTCACCGGTTTTGCGCATGCTCCAACAAAAGCTGTGTCTACAGCTTACTCTGCCTTTCTTTTTGGATATACAGTAAATGGGCTGGATAGTAGGTTCGTATGAATGGTCTGAATTCTGCTGTGAATGACAATAACAGGAGGAGCCACTGTCAATAAAATACTCATACCTACCCCAGAGGTGTTGTTGGTGACATAGGCAACTGGGTACCTGACAGGGTGAGTAAGAGTGGTGGCAAGTGGCTCCTCCTGTCATTGCAATTCACAGCAGGCCAGATTGGTCCCACCCACCACCTGGGCCTTTAGACCCAAAAAGAGCAATGCGGTCATGTGATGTAAAACTAAAGGTAAAACTTGAAAAGCATTTTAATACTCTGCTTTATAACATGATTTTGGAGTCAATCCCCAACCTTAATTAGTAAAAACAGCTTTTCAGGTCTAGAACTATTTTTAGCCTCAGTTGGTCTTTTCACCCCAAACTGATAGTTTGCATGGATGCTAGAACTGTGGTGGAGAAAAAACCTTTGCATGAAAAAGTGTACTAACAAAATAGATATTTGGACATCTGGCTCATTACTAATGCAAACTTTTCAATACTTTCTGAGGTACTGACCCAGAACAAGTATGGAGATCAGGAGCTCTTAATTTCTTAAAAACAGAGGCAGCCAGGCAACTAGCTTTTTCAGATTAGGATTAGCATCTGCAGCCTCCTTATTTCTCTCACTACTGGTTTCTGTAAAAGCTGATCACATCGAAACACAAACAAGAGCAGAGCACTTTCTCCTTATGAAATATGAGTTATTTGTTTGTAACATAATAAAATAAGACAGGTGATGACACTTTAAATGGGCAACAAAGCCACAGCAAAAACCATGCTGAATACCTAGGCATGATAAGTATCATCTCCCAAACATTTAACCTCAGACTGTGGCGTCAATTAAAAAAATTACACCACAGACTGAGACCAGCAGATTGGTGTATGATGCTTACTATGACCAGACATTCAATGTGGTTTTTACTGTGCCTATACAACACGTAAATGTCCTTTTAAGTTGTGAGTACCTATCTTATTTTATTATATTATATTACAGACTAATAAAACATAGTTCAGGAGTACAAGGCACTCTACTTCTGTTTGTGTTTTAATGTTAAATAAACTTTCCTGTCTTGTATGTGAGCTGCCTGTCCCTAGTGGAAACCCTGTCACCTATGATTGAAGTCAGTGTGATGACAGCACTGGATTCATTAGAGTTGGTGCTGTAAAAGCCGATCTAAAGTCTGAAAGTAATTTTAGATGCATCTGCCCCACAAGCTACCTGCTGTCAAGAAAATAGAAAAGCAGTTTCCAGATACTTTTTACCCAGAGCACTGCCCCTGCAGGTTCATCAGGCTAGTGATTCTCTGCTACTTTTAACCCAAAGCCTCAGCTAAGGGACTGGAAATGTGAGATGATGAGACACTGATTTGTTGCCTCGGCTTATGTCAGTATCTGTTTCTCAGCTTTAGCATTAGGGCAGATGTAGTAAGGGAAGCCATTGATCTGTGCAACTCTGAGGGAGAACTCCAGGTGTCAGACTGTCATTTAACATCTACTTTTTGTTTGTTCTATTAACAGGCAGTGTGGTTTGCAGGCAGACCTTAACTCACTTTTTGAATTTGGGTGTCCATTTTAAATGACAGAAAATCTGATTTTCCTGTTGTCATTGCTTTATAGAAATTTCAGCAGGAAAGTTATGTCTCCTTTTACTACAGCATCACCACGAGTAAGACTCCATGCCCAGAATGTTTTGCTGTTTTGCTGAGCAGGAACGTACAGTAGGGAAAACTAATCTCTGGAGTATGATATGGGATATATGGGATAAAAAAATGAATTAGATTAAATATTAAAATGAATAGCATTCGGGAGCAGAGCTACTATCATTGACAGCTCTGCTTCCAACTGTCAATAAATTGACCGAACAAGTCCTGTGACATCACAACTCACTCTGCCCCTTTGTTGACATTCAGGCGGGTTCGATCGTGGCACCGGAGTGAGAGTAATAATTCTAGTGCCAATATTTTCATGTATCTCTAAACTGATGGCCTGTGGGAGCTTTTAAAGTGTCGTCTATGGACTTTTTGGGGTACTAAATTTCGTCGCACTTTCACGGGCGCACACAATTTTTAACATTGGCATATTTGGTATCTATTTACTCATTATAACCCCATCTTTTATATTTTATTTTAAAAAATTGGTATTTGGGGGCATTTAAGTGCATTTATCATTAAATCTGGGGGTTTTGTAAGAAGTTGCACTAATATTGTGCAACATAAAAATTTGCAACTGCCAACATTTTATTCTTGGCTTTCAGAAAATATATAATGTTTGGGGTTTTAAGTAATTTTTTAGGCCTAAAATGTGGATTATAACATGTACACAAAAAAATTAAAAAAAGGCCTCGGTCATGAAGTAGGTTAAGAAAAAATAAGGTCATTTTGAAATTGATGGCAGCAACATGTCTCAAAAAAGTTGGGACATGGCCATGTTCACCATGGTTTAGCATCCTCTCTTCTTTTAACAACACTCTGTAAAAATCTGGGGACTGAGGACACCAGTTTCTGGAGTTTTGGGAGATGAATGTTGTCCCATCCTTGTCTAATATAGGATTCTAATTGCTCCACATTCCTGGGTCTTCTTTGTTGTATTTTTTAGTTAGTTCATTGCAACATCATAACTTAACCACACCCATTATTAAATTGTTATTAAAAGCTTTGCAAAATCTGCTTATATCATAAGACAACACAGATTTTAATTGCAAATTCTTTTTTAATGTGCACCAGGA
This sequence comes from Nanorana parkeri, assembly GCF_000935625.1. Classification (NCBI taxonomy): domain Eukaryota; kingdom Metazoa; phylum Chordata; class Amphibia; order Anura; family Dicroglossidae; genus Nanorana; species Nanorana parkeri. The sequence continues at coordinate 3,857,494 of NW_017306276.1, read as the reverse complement.
ATGAAATACACAAAGCAACAAATACATTGCACCTTGCATGAAAAAATGATATTTAAGTATTTGAAAGCACATTTTTCACCCTTACCACACTTAAAAAAATAATTTGCAATGAACCAGAAAATAAATGTATCATACCTGCAAAAGTCAGTCATTCACTGTTAATCTTAATGTAACACCTAAATCCCCCAATAAACCTATCTTTAATCCTAACTTCCTCACCTAAACCTCAGGAGACCACAAAGACTAAGCAATGTTGTAAAGGTATAAGACTAGTAATCTTGTTAACATAGAGTAAAGCAGGGAAAATGTTTTAAGTTTTTTTTTGTTTCACAACTTTCCTTACAAAGAAAATATAATGCTTTTAAAAAAATGTTTATTGTAATTTTCCTTTTGCAACTGATGTCTTATATATATATAGCAGAGAGAGAATTAGGGGGTCATATTTTATACTCTTATACTTGTACCCATTCAGCCCTGTATTCAACAGGCTTTTTCAGTAAAGCAATGATGGGTAGCTTAGTAAACATGTGGAAATTAGTCAAAGCTCCAACTTGTGGATGTAAGGATTATATAAAAATATGAAATACCCAAATGAAGGCAGAAAAATATATAACAAACCTATATAATCTCTTAAATTATAGTATGGCTTGTATCTACTGTACAGTTGATGCAAGCACCATCATCCCTAGAACTTATTTGTGAAAGTTTCCAAAATCCTGTTTATAATGTTACATTTAGTAAACTCTTTCATACTCTCTGTTTCTAAATACATGATCAGTAAAATACATAAGCATGACATTCTGCAGAAATAATCAATTTTTTTCTCATTGTCTCTGATTTCTTCAGTCTGTTAGGCCAGATACATATATCAATTTGGGAAATAAAGAACTCTTCCTGGGTGCAAAATATAAAAATCATGTAATAAAATCTACATTTATCTGTTATAAACTCTGGATTTAAAAAGAAACGTGCTGATAAAAATGCAGAGGCTTCAACTGCAGGCATTTTCCTCTGAAAGTATTAGCCATCTGGCAGCCATGATGTTCCAATGCCAATGAGTTCTGACTTAATTAAACATTACTGGCTGGATATTTGTTTCATGACAGATACTCAGAAAACAAAAAAAGCCTTTGGTTTAGCACCACAAACAGACAGATCAGCCTTAACAAAAAATGGATAGCAATGTCAACCCTCACTTTTCCTTTAGTACAGGTAGTTTGCTTTGAATATGGTTTTTGTAGAGTATATTTGCACAATGCATTGACCACACACTAGACTCATGATATTCCTCTTGCTTTCCCATCTAACAGTACTTTTTCATAGATGCTGCCCTTCATTTTTCTCTCTCCCATGTCACAGGTCTCTAGCTATTCCTCGATAGCAGATGTGAAACTCTGTGGAAAAATCAACTTTACCTTCAAAATGTTGGTCTGTGTTCATTCTGCCTTGGTACAATGAAATTATCCCTCCTTTGTTTAAGGAAAAAAATAATTTCTCCTATAGAGAAAGGAAGCATGATGGAAATGAAAGTGAAAAGTGATAAAATCATTCCAATCGTTTCACAGCTACTTTTTAGGGATCGCGAAACAGCTGGGAAATGAGAGAAGGAGCAATAAAGGGCTTGCACATGTACTGTTAAATGGAAGAGGTAAGATAGTAAAGGTAATGGCATGACTCAACTTAAGTAGAGTGCACATATAATGAAAGGAAAAAAAGAATAACTGTTCTGCTTATATTATTGTATCCCCCAGCAACCCTGACCCCCCCCCCCTTCCCCCCAAAGTATTTTACTTGTCTATTCATGAATATGGTGATATTTACTGTGGGGCTGTCGAAAGCCCCCCAGCCTTTCTTTGGAAAGCATCCTGGCAAGGCCATGTATACACAATATATCCACTATTTATCCTCATGGGAATGCCATTGACCACTGAGGCCAACAATCAGTAGCCTTCCCACTGGAACCAATAGATTATCTAGTGGATCACTGTTGCCCCACAGCATGTATTTCAGTGGATTGTGAACAAGTGAATGGCAGACTTGGGTAAGCTGCGGTTGTTTTTTCATCTTCTGTTCAAAATATTCTTCAAATTATAACAGGCATATAAAAAAGGGTGGTATCTGTTTACTTACCACTCCTACTGTTCTTCTATACTGTTTCTGTGTCACTTAACCACTGAATCTAACATACCAGGAAGTCTTTTCTGTGACTATGGAAGGTCAGTTGCACACTCTTCACTGCTAATTTTTTAAAAACTAACAGTAGGCATTAGGCTCAATTTAAAAAGCTTAAGGCCTTGTTCACACCAAATGCAGAGCAGATCTGCATGAGTTTCTGCACACGCAGTGTAGTGGGTTGTGCTGCGTTTTTGCTGCGTTTTTTGCAGCGTTTTTCATGCGTTCCGGGCCGTTTTTGGTAATTAAAAAAAATGACATTTAAAATGGACTTTGAGTGCGTTCCAGGGCATGTGCATGCGTTTTTGATGTGTTTGCATGTGTTCCAGTGCTCTGGACCTGCTCTGGAACGGAACGCCGCAATGTGAACTGGAGCTAAAAATACCATTGGAATACATTGGACACAGTTTTGTTCCGGTCTGTAACTGCTCTGCTCCTGGAACGCGCTTGGTGTGAACAAGGCCTAAAGGTTAATTCCACTTTCCTAGGCAAATTTGGGAAAATGGAATTGCCCGCCTCCAATCTGCCCCCCTTCCTGCTATACTTCCTTTTAGCCAAAGGTTGAAGGCTTTGTCCCCTCTGCTGGTGCCGGTGTACTATCCATACTCCGTACACAGCAGAGCAGTCCTGTGCTCTGTATTTCACTCACAAATGGCAAGCACTCACTGGTCAGTAAGGTCACCTGACCTCACTGATCAAATGAAAAACACTTCTTGCTAAGATACCTGTTTTGGCCAGAGAGCTGCCAGATTTTTTATACCTTTATGAGTCCACATGGGGGTGCTTTCTCCTCATTTCATGTCCAAGAGACACAATTGGAGGTCAGATTCCCAAAATGAAAAAAAATTCATTTGAATAGATGCATTCACTGGAAGATTCTCTCTCAACACTGGTTCAGATGATAACTGTACATTTTTAAATTTCTCCTAACTTTCTATCCTGATTACAGCTGTTGTCAATAGTTGAGGTAAATCATCTGAATGGAGGATTGCAGCAGCCATACAAATGCAAAAGAAGTTATAACTATTCCACGCAGAGAAAGAAAATCCAATTTCTGGTAGAGCTCTATTTAAAGAAAATCTTCTGCATACACACTATGCTATATGTTTTCAGGATGGACCAGCATCATGTTCACCCCATCCTGATCTATGCTGAGAAATTCTTAAGTCAAAGCTGTAGTCATGTAGGTATCTGATATGAAAAGAGGCCATGATCATCTTAGCAGTATATTTACTTTACTTTCATCTCTGGATGGAGCAAAGTGACAATAGGAGGTGAGTAACTGTAAGCTACTGTTCAGACGTCTCATTGATTTTACCTTTTCAATAAGGAAGACAAGCTGATCCTAATATGAATGACATCATACCCTCTTACTCACATGTCCATAAAGAAGGCATGTCATACAGTAGTATAAAATACACCAAATCTTTGGATGACAGCTCTTTATGCTTTGTGCAGTCAGAGGAGGCAGGTGAGGCAGAGCTTCACCTAGCATTATGGAGGAAAAAGCTGTCAGCTTCAAGTCTGAAGCTGACAGCTTTTCCCCCAGTCAGATCGGCTTGTTACAGGTTACACAGCAGGGAAAGCCTTCCCGCTGTGTAACCTGTCATGGACGGAGTGCTGCTTGTTAATTACAGGTAGCGCTGCATCCGGCTTTTGACAGGTAGATAGGTTACACAGCAGCGGGCTTCCACACTGCTTGTGCATCCTAACTTGGTGGGGCAAGAGCTGTCACAGCCTCTACTCTGTGTTAGAGGCGTAAGCTCTGTGGATGGCTTGGACCAATGGCAAAGCGCTATTGTTCCAAGCTGTCCAATAAAAAAAATATAGAAAAAACAGTGAGGACATCGATCGCAATGCCTCATCAGTGACGAGCAAGCGAGGGACAGGGAGGCTCCTCCCTGTCTCCTCCCTTCTTCCTCCTCACACAGCTTGGTTTACTGAGCTGGGGGGCGGGCATTCGGCGGGACGGGGTAGATCTTCGACAGGACGGGGCGGAGCTTCAACAGGACGGGGCGGAGCTTCGGTGGGCTGGGGGATGCCTCACCCAGCACAGAAGGCACGGCACGTCACTGAGCTGAGCTAACAGTCATGCAGTTCAATCCTCCATGTGGCTACTGCTACAAAGAAAAACACATAAAGCAACAAATGCCAACACTGCTCAGAACTGGTAATTGGACACTTAAAGCTGAACATTGGGATAATCAAATATTGTCTAAATACAAAAGACATGAGCACTCTTACTTAGATCTGGGTGTGCTTGGTGTATTTCTTCCAAATCTGTGCAGTCATCCAGCATGAAACTTTGCCTCTCTGCAGGAGCTTCCTGTAATAAAGACTGATCACTTCTGCTTGTGCAGGGTGACTGGTCTTGTCTCCACCCCCTCTTGTAGTTTTCTGCAGACAGCCTGTAGAGCAGGGGTCTCAAACCTCCGGCCCTCCAGCTGTGGTGGAACTACAAATCCCATGAGGCATTGCAAGATTCTCACAGCCACAGACATGACTCCCGAAGAGAGATGCATCATGGGATTTGTGGTTTCAGCACAGCTGGAGGGCCGGAGGTTTGAGATCCTTGCTGTAGAGGGTGGACCTGCTGAGTCCCTTCCGCAGGTCTGCTTTTTGTGGTTTGTGGTTATTAAAGTATATGTACTGTATAAAGTGATATTAATGTCAAAAAGATGCTAAGATATTTCAAATGCTGATAAGATCACTTACAATGGATGCTGCTTCTTAATGTTTAAAAGTTTTAGTTTCCTACAGAATCAGCTGATTCCCCTGAGCACTGGTCCTGACTTCCTGTTTTAGAGTGTCTGCTTCCTCGAGCACAGTTCTATGCAGTCAGCCTTGTGTGTACTAGTAAGCCATTTGTGTTTCCATAAACACACAGACTCAGCAAGCTAAGACCCTCCCCCTGACCCTCTCCCTTCCCTCCTCCCTTCTCAAGTCTAGTAGATGAACAGTTGCTGGAGCCTGTACTTTTCTTTGTGATCTAGCACTGCTTATTGAACTCTGAACTCTGTCAGAACTCTTATAACCAGGACTGTTGAGTATTCTCATTTGACTCCCTTTTATTTTACTGTTGTATATATATGTTGTCTCTTTTTATTAATATCTTTTTCTGTATATTTTCTGCACCGTTTCTTTTATTAAAGGACAAACTTAAAAATCGATATTCTTATTTCTATGCTCTAAATACGAAGTTAAAGTTTTCTTGCCTCTGTGAAAAGCGCTACTTTATAGTGAATCCTGTAATATTCCTGTTTGAGAGGACAGCGGTATCATAGGCATTGTTTAACTGTATTTAAATTGTCACTGCACTTGCTGAGCACGGTCTGTGTTTCAGTTAAAAAACACATGGTGGCAGGGAACGTTTGTGGGTAAAGGGTTAACTGCAGAGTTACCCATCCCTGGTGACAATCGCTCTCAGTCTGCTGGCCTGAGATTGTGTCCCGCAAGCTGGAAAATCTTTGTGCAGGGTGAGGCTGAGAGTGGTATCGCCATGTCCTTGTGACACCACGCTCGGTTCAGAAATGTGCATAGTCACGTGTGATTGACGGACAGCGGGTTTGGGCTGGGCGTTCGTCACAGAAGGTTTTCTGTATGGCTCACAACATTTTTTAACGGTGGAAATGCCTACGTTTTTTTTAGATTTAACAGAAAGTCATTGCCCTACAAGTAATTGCACACAACTTAAAGCTCAACTGCAGGCTCATGACTTTGTTCCATCTTCCTTCCACTGAAGGTCCCTTATGTTGGAAATGCAACAGCATATACTGACATGTACTGATTGTATTACTGACTGCAATATGTCCTTTTAAGCTGTAGATGGCAGTGTAGCGCAATGTTAGTCTCTCTATGTGTATGCTTATCTATGATTAACAAGCAGTTTTCCTATCTATATATTCCCTGTACAATGCTGTATTCTGATGTAATGTTCTCCTAAGCAAGTAAAACTTAATTCAGCACTCCTCTGTAATATTCCTGTTTGAGAGGACAGCGGTATCATAGGCATTGTTTAACTGTATTTAAATTGTCACTGCACTTGCTGAGCACGGTCTGTGTTTCAGTTAAAAAACACATGGTGGCAGCGAACGTTTGTGGGTAAAGGGTTAACTGCAGAGTTACCCATCCCTGGTGACAATCGCTCTCAGTCTGCTGGCCTGAGATTGTGTCCCGCAAGCTGGAAAATCTTTGTGCAGGGTGAGGCTGAGAGTGGTATCGCCATGTCCTTGTGACACCACGCTCGGTTCAGAAATGTGCATAGTCACGTGTGATTGACGGACAGCGGGTTTGGGCTGGGCGTTCGTCACAGAAGGTTTTCTGTATGGCTCACAACATTTTTTAACGGTGGAAATGCCTACGTTTTTTTTTAGATTTAACAGAAAGTCATTGCCCTACAAGTAATTGCACACAACTTAAAGCTCAACTGCAGGCTCATGACTTTGTTCCATCTTCCTTCCACTGAAGGTCCCTTATGTTGGAAATGCAACAGCATATACTGACATGTACTGATTGTATTACTGACTGCAATATGTCCTTTTAAGCTGTAGATGGCAGTGTAGCGCAATGTTAGTCTCTCTATGTGTATGCTTATCTATGATTAACAAGCAGTTTTCCTATCTATATATTCCCTGTACAATGCTGTATTCTGATGTAATGTTCTCCTAAGCAAGTAAAACTTAATTCAGCACTCCTCAAGATCTCAGTGCTTCATCTAAACACATAACCAACAGGGCCACATCCAAGCAGTTCAGATATGGCAAGCAGTTCAGATATGAAGTTTGCAATAGCAAAGCTCAACAATAGCAACTACCAGTTATGGAAGTTCCAGCTTAAAATGCTGCTAAGATAAGGTGACTTGTGGCAAGTACTGATCACAGACATACCCACGAATGGACCCTCAGAGGAACGGACAAGAAGATCAAGCAAGCAAAAGCAATTATAAGTCTGCTAGTGGAAGACAACCAGCTCATCCGCATAAGAAAAGAAAATACAGCTAAAGGTATGCTTATCTATGATTCACAGGAAGTTTTCATATCTATATGTTTCCTGTACAATGCTGTATTTGATGCAATGTTCTCCTAAGCAATTAAAACTTAAATCAGCATTCCTCAAGATCTCAGTGCTTCATCTAAACACATAATTAACACTTCAGTTTAGTTCACTTTAACTTTAGTTTAACTAAAGCAGAACTCCAGGTAAAAATAATAAGATGGAATTAAATAGCCCATTAGAAGATAAAATATCAAAATGAGCTTTCACTGCAATATTCAGCTTCAATCCAGTGATTTCCCTTGCAGTACTTTTTTCTGCCACTAGATGTCCTCAATCTGATGATCAACATTATTAGACTCGCTTTTTTTTAGCCCAGGTTATCCTGGACAGGAAAAGGAGAAACAACATAGCGATGAGCTCATCTCTCTGTCACTCTGCTCTTTCCTCCTATCAGCATGTTTCTTCCTTTGACACTGCAGCCCTGCTCTACTGGGACTACAAAAGATTGATACAAGGTCAAATCCAAGTACTTAAATTACTTGCATTTAAAAAAATCCATTTACACATTTATTCACAAAAGGGTGAAGAGTTTGGAGAAGGAAGGAGAAGTGAACAATCGAAGTCAAAGTAGCTGATTTAGAAAAGTTCTCCAATCCATCTCACTTTCCAGTTATGTTGTCCTAGATTGTTCACTTCTCCTGCCTTCTCCAAACTCTTCACCCTTTTGTGAATAACCCTCTTAGGGTTTGTTCATGTCAGCCCACATACTAAAATGACATGTTTTAATGTATGGGCTGGTGTCTGTTTTGTGTAGGCACTGTAACGCAAGGCACTATTTTACTTTTTAAAACTTTATTGAAAGATAACAAAATGACAGCATAGTGGTGCAATGACAGATGATGACTTCAGGTGAACTGCACTGCTACTTACCTCAAGGCAGTATTAAGCAGGGCAAATAGAAACAACTTTTTTCAGTGTGCCCTGGCATTGAGCCTGCATTATTCCACTTCATATAGTAAAGGAATGATTACAGAGCTGCTAAATTGTGTCTTTTATATCTGCCTAGACATTCTAAGACAGAGGTGGGCAAAGTCCAACCCTCCAGCTAGGGTGACACTACAAATCCCATCATGCCTCTGTCTCTGGGATTCATGCCAGTGGCTGTGAGAATTGTGCAAAGCCTCATGGGATTTGTAGTTCCACCGCAGATGGGGGCCAGAGCTTGCCCACCCTGTTCTAACATAAATATAGTAATCCTTTTAAAGTGGCACTAAACTCTGAAGTTAACTATAGAAAATGCATTCACGTACCTTATCTATTAATATTAATGTATCTTATTTATGTATCACTCGGCTGTAGTTCCTCAAATCATCTCTGAATTCATGCTGACACTGTCCTTCCTTCTGGAGGGTGGCTACTTTTGTCACTGTGTGTGCTGTAAAGTAGCCACCTCTCCAAGCTCGCTCCTCTGATGGACTACAATCTCAATACAATTTAGTTTACTAAACTTGAGATTGTAGCCCATCATGGGAGCGAGCTTGGAGTGGTGGCTACTTTACAAGACACACCGGGTCCATGGGGAACAAAAGTAGCCACCCTCCAGAAGGAAGGAGAGCGTTGGCATGAATTCAGAGACGATTTGAGGATCTACAGCTGAGTAATACACAAATAAGATACAATTTTGTTAATAGTTAAGGTACTTGAATGTATTCTTAAGATTTAACTCATGAGTTTAGTGTCATTTTAAGTTTTCCCTTTGCTGGCAGCTTGTTGTTTAGAAGACAAAGCCTTGCTCACAGAAAATGTTTCCAGCCAAGTCAGATTACATGACACTTGCTCCAGCATTTCCTAAAACATGTCTGTTCTATTTCCTCCTTAAAACCTTCTCTGTATGTGGGCTGAGAACAAGGCAGTGCCACAGAGAGGAGTCAGAACGTGCAGAGTGGACGTGGCCAAGTCACTTGCTGGTTGTGACTAAAGAAACACCAGCCTACCATACCATGCAAGTCTGCGACCCACGACAACTTTGCCTAATCAGATTGTCTTCCTCCGATTGCCTTGGCTCGAAGCGGCCCTGCTTTTACTTAAAAAATGCAAATACTTTTATTTGCATTTTTTAAGTAGAAAGGGGGAAACATTGAAAGCATCTCAGAGCAGATAAATCTGTCATACAGCATGCAGCATTCCATTCATTTGGAATTGTCACACTTGCATAAAGCACAATATATAGCATTGTGTGAGCTAAGTGGAATTCATTAGGGCACATAACACAGCCTACTGTTTGAGTTTGTGTACTGAGAGCCCTCTTTATTGTGACATTGTAAATCAGACTGGGACAGCTAGGTGTGGATTCAGGGTTTACCATCTCCTCCCACTTGCTAAGTAAACTTTAAAAGCCAATACAGAAATTGAGCTGGTCTTCCTAAACTTTTCAGTTGTGTGTAATGCAGGCTGAGAGTGAGGGAGGGGCCCTCACAACAGCACAGGCAGAAGTTTCATTGGAACCAGTTTGCTAACTTTGCTGTGTCAAGCTGGGAATGTTTTTAAGGAAATCTCCACTTGCTATAAGGCGGATCGAGTTTTAAAGTTGTTTGCTGGTTTGAAGTCAATGTTTAATGGAATGACAGCACCTCTGAATCCCATTATGTGAAACTGAAGCCAGGACTGAATGGATGTTTTAACCTTTAAATACAGTGAGTAAACAGAAAACTGCAAGTATTTGTTATGGCGTGTCCTTGATTTGTGACATTTTCTCTATTTATGATGAAAGTAAAAGCTTTGCAGGCAAGTTGTATAGCGTAATACGTAGAAAAATTAAATGTAAAATGCATAAGATCAATGGAACCGTTCAATGTGTTTCCTTCCAGAGTGTTTTTATATTTCTGTGTTTTCACAATAGCCTACTTTTCATAGGACTCATTCATACAGGTGCAAGGGCCCATAAGAAAGTGGCATTTGGTTAGGCGCAGATGGCCGCACAGGAGTTGTGGCATTTGGTTAGGCGCAGATGGCCGCACAGGAGTTGTGTGCGGCCATATGTACAAATCAATGACCAGATGCAGCTGTATGCTGGTAAACTGATGCACACTGAGAGTGTGCATCCATACAGCTATGGATGTGTACGCCTGGACGCAGACAGTGTGTGACTGTATAATGTACGTCCATGTGCATACACAGGTATACACTCCGAGCAGTGTTTACCAGCGTATAGCTGCATCCAGTCATTGACTTGGAGGAGCCTGGGTGTCACAAGTGTTGTGTGCAGCCAAATCAATGAGAGGATGCAACTGTATGCTGGTAAATCTCAGCAGGTACGGATATATTTCCCCTGAATACAGACTTTCTGTGACCAGGGACATATTCCTGTATGTGTATGCAAGTATACACTCAGAACGGTGTTTAACAGCATCCTGTCATTGACTTGGAGGTTGTGTGTCACAGATGTTGCAGTTGCCTGTAAAAATCAGTGACAGGATGCAGCTGTATGCTGGTAAACGCAGATCTAAACATGTATACAGTTATGGATATATGCCACTGAACAAACATCTGTGCCTGTACGCAAGCATATGATTGGAACACCATTTACCAGCATGCCATTGCATCCTGCCATTGATTTGGAGAAACCTGAGAGTCACAAGTGTTGTGTACAGCTGCCTGTACAAATCAATGACAACATGTGACTGTATGCCTGCAAAATGCAGATTTGAGTGTGTGCATCTGTACCGGTGTCGCTTTTATGTCTGCGTCCAGGGACGTTCATCCATACTTGTACCCAAGTATACACTCCGAGCACTGTTTACCAGTGTACAGCTGCATTCAGTCAATTTATTTTACATTGTGAATGCAACACCTGTAACTCCCAGGCATCTCTTGGCTGCATAAACAAACGCAGCGTACGGGCCTCTGCGTTTATGTAAATTGGACCATAGGGATGAATGGAACTGTCGGTAAAGTGCATGAAATGCACACTATGCATGCATTATCCCAATATGAATATTTGCCATTCAGACAGACCTACATTAAAATATTCAGGTCAATTAGATATTGGTAATCCCCAGATTTTTTTTTAATTCACTTGAATACTTTTATGTGCAGGTCTGTTTGATCTGCAGAGCAATGCATAATTCAGGAATGGAGGTAACTGTGGTTCATGAATTGCATGATTGTTTGCAGATTGGATGAACATTTTGAATATGTCTAGTGAATCAAAAACATTAGTAATTCACTAATTGTTCTAATGTGTGAATCTATTCGCTCATCAGTTTGCACATTAATTTTGTCCTGAACAACAGGTGGATGTAGCCATTGAGTATAATTATCTGCAGCATACTTCAAAGGGGCTACCTACAGTATATCTCTTGGTACTGGAATAGGGTAATACTCTCTAACACCCTTCCATAAATTGAGGCATGGATGAGTTGGAAAGGGATTTTACATTTGAAAAAATAACATGCCAAATTATTAGTGAATAAGCATTCTATACTACGGCCTCAGTGGGTGGACTTTCGGGCTTGTCAGTTGGATGGCTCTTGCTCACTTCCCTCATACATGCTGCTGCTTTAAGCACAATGAAGCCTGGTGTTGCCATTTTTGCTCGCCTCCTTTTCTTTCCTTTTTTTCAGAGTATCTTCTGGTTAATGTCTCTGATGGTTTTGCTCCCCCTCATCTGGTTGGGATATCTGGGAGAATGGGGGCTTCCCAATCTCTACTTTTATCAGTCATATTCCTTTCTGAATTGTTACATAACGATAATATGTATTGCTCATGATACCTGTTTTTATGCTTCAAAACCAACAAACGCACAACCAGCGCTTGGCAAATCTTCATCCCTTTTTTCCATCACAAATCTTCAAATCTTTCCACACTATGAGGAAGCCAACCACAAGGCTATTGGGAGACATCCTCGGAAAACATATAAAAGACAAAAAAACTAGAGAGACAGCCATCTCCTCATGCAGTATAATTTATTAGATCAATATACAGTATATAGGTGTAATACAATCTACTTGCATTAATGAGATGTATACATGCAGTGTATAAATCAAGCCAAGGACCTCCAATGCAAAATAGCTGGCGTGTTTCAGGGGCAATCCCCCTTCCCCAGACCTATGATGGCGATAAACGATAACACAAGTGGAGAAGGCGCTGTCTCACTTGTTTTTTGTTTTCTGTTTTTATGCTTGCCTTGAAATTATTAATGCTCCCATTGGTTGGGAGAGAGAAGATATCTTTGTATTTTCATGCAACCCCAATTGTGTTGATTGTTTGTATTTCTATAATTCAAGACTATGTCTGTTGTTTTAAACGTATGAATTTAAAAATATGTGAAAAAAGTATTGCTATACATTTTTGCCCAAGCACTTAGTCATCATGTTTCCAAACCGCTGACTTCAACTCTAGCCCTCGTTCACACCTGAACATTTTGTAGCGCGTTCTACGCTCGACGAACGCTCTACAAAACGCTCAAAAATATAAATCGCATTGTATTCAATGGTCTCGTTCCCACCTTGGCGTATTTCCGCCCGTCCCTAACGTGCTACAAAACGGCCCACGCCTGAAAGGTACATGTACTACTTTGGGCCGTTTTGTTGCGCGTTTCCATTGGGATACAGCCAAGTAGCCTTCGGAAACGCGCAACGGTCGCGCGACTGCAATCCCCCTTCCCCAGACCTATGATGGCGATAAACGATAACACAAGTGGAGAAGGCGCTGTCTCACTTGTTTTTTGTTTTCTGTTTTTATGCTTGCCTTGAAATTATTAATGCTCCCATTGGTTGGGAGAGAGAGGATATCTTTGTATTTTCATGCAACCCCAATTGTGTTGATTGTTTGTATTTCTATAATTCAAGACTATGTCTGTTGTTTTAAACGTATGAATTTAAAAATATGTGAAAAAAGTATTGCTATACATTTTTGCCCAAGCACTTAGTCATCATGTTTCCAAACCGCTGACTTCAACTCTAGCCCTCGTTCACACCTGAACATTTTGTAGCGCGTTCTACGCTCGACGAACGCTCTACAAAACGCTCAAAAATATAAATCGCATTGTATTCAATGGTCTCGTTCCCACCTTGGCGTATTTCCGCCCGTCCCTAACGTGCTACAAAACGGCCCACGCCTGAAAGGTACATGTACTACTTTGGGCCGTTTTGTTGCGCGTTTCCATTGGGATACAGCCAAGTAGCCTTCGGAAACGCGCAACGGTCGCGCGACTTTTTTACCGCGAATCGCGGTAAAAAAACGTGCGACGGTCATGCGACAGACGCACATATGCAATACGCCTAGGTGTGAATGAGACCTTTAGGCTGGGTTCACACCTAGGCATATTGAATATTCGCATTTGTCGCACGTTTCTACGGCGATTCGCGGTAAAAAAAACGTGCGACAAACGCCCGTTTCCGAGGGCTACTTGGCTTATCCCAATGGAAACGTGAGACCAAAACGCCCCAAAGAAGTACATGTACTTCTTTGGGCGTAGGCCGTTTTGTATCGCGTTCGGACGGGCGGAAATACGGCAAGGTAGAACCAGACCCATTGAATACAATGGGATTTAGATGTTTGAGCGTTTTGTAGAGCGTTCGTCGAGCGTTGAACGCACTACAAAACGTAGCTCTGCTTTTCTGAACTTCTGTCCAGTTCAAGATCACAAGGGATAGAGCTGTCCATTAGCTGTCCATCTATTAGCTTGGCAGAGCAGGAGAGTGTCTTGCCTTGCTGTGCCTGTCTGTTTATGGAGACGCATTCTGCTTACTAGCACACACAAAGGTGGATCCAAAGGAAAAGTGTTTTTTATCAGTATTGCACTATTTTTTTTTTTTATGGATCTGAACACTATGTTTTCTATGGGACCATACACACAGTGCATAAAGATCAATAAACGTGCACTTCAGACCCACAAAATTAAAATAGAAAATCAGCGCCTGCGGCCAGTAATTTAGCTGTGTACTCCTATAGACCCATTTCCATGTGTATGTGCATACATGTGTACATTTAGTGCAATGTGTTTTATATATGTATAAAAAGGTCTTGTGATGGACTTTTTTTTATCACACACGTTTTTATTGGAAACAAGAATAAAGACAAACATACAGAATTTTGCGTCCGTAGTAAAGGTATGCAACAGGGTATAAGCGTAGTCATAAAAAACATAGATGTATCACTTGGGACATAGAACGAATATGGTAGGTTTCCAGTAAGATGAGTGTGAGAAACAGGTTGTGTGACATTTTGTGGGTGCCTCGGGGGGTAAGCATGACAGTCACAGGTGAGCATATCCTGAGAAAGAGACCGAGGCCAGCACTTTGGTGGTATATGGAAAGTCCAAAGTTTCGACCCACGAGTACAAGGTACAAAATGCTTGGGGGTTACATTTTTGCCCAAGCACTTAGTCATCATGTTTCCAAACCGCTGACTTCAACTCTAGCCCTCGTTCACACCTGAACATTTTGTAGCGCGTTCTACGCTCGACGAACGCTCTACAAAACGCTCAAAAATATAAATCGCATTGTATTCAATGGTCTCGTTCCCACCTTGGCGTATTTCCGCCCGTCCCTAACGTGCTACAAAACGGCCCACGCCTGAAAGGTACATGTACTACTTTGGGCCGTTTTGTTGCGCGTTTCCATTGGGATACAGCCAAGTAGCCTTCGGAAACGCGCAACGGTCGCGCGACTTTTTTACCGTGAATCGCGGTAAAAAAAACGTGCGACGGTCATGCGACAGACGCACATATGCAATACGCCTAGGTGTGAACGAGACCTTTAGGCTGGGTTCACACCTAGGCATATTGAATATTCGCATTTGTCGCACGTTTCTACGGCGATTCGCGGTAAAAAAAACGTGCGACAAACGCCCGTTTCCGAGGGCTACTTGGCTTATCCCAATGGAAACGTGAGACCAAAACGCCCCAAAGAAGTACATGTACTTCTTTGGGCGTAGGCCGTTTTGTATCGCGTTCGGACGGGCGGAAATACGGCAAGGTAGAACCAGACCCATTGAATACAATGGGATTTAGATGTTTGAGCGTTTTGTAGAGCGTTCGTCGAGCGTTGAACGCACTACAAAACGTAGCTCTGCTTTTCTGAACTTCTGTCCAGTTCAAGATCACAAGGGATAGAGCTGTCCATTAGCTGTCCATCTATTAGCTTGGCAGAGCAGGAGAGTGTCTTGCCTTGCTGTGCCTGTCTGTTTATGGAGACGCATTCTGCTTACTAGCACACACAAAGGTGGATCCAAAGGAAAAGTGTTTTTTATCAGTATTGCACTATTTTTTTTTTTTATGGATCTGAACACTATGTTTTCTATGGGACCATACACACAGTGCATAAAGATCAATAAACGTGCACTTCAGACCCACAAAATTAAAATAGAAAATCAGCGCCTGCGGCCAGTAATTTAGCTGTGTACTCCTATAGACCCATTTCCATGTGTATGTGCATACATGTGTACATTTAGTGCAATGTGTTTTATATATGTATAAAAAGGTCTTGTGATGGACTTTTTTTTATCACACACGTTTTTATTGGAAACAAGAATTAAGACAAACATACAGAATTTTGCGTCCGTAGTAAAGGTATGCAACAGGGTATAAGCGTAGTCATAAAAAACATAGATGTATCACTTGGGACATAGAACGAATATGGTAGGTTTCCAGTAAGATGAGTGTGAGAAACAGGTTGTGTGACATTTTGTGGGTGCCTCGGGGGGTAAGCATGACAGTCACAGGTGAGCATATCCTGAGAAAGAGACCGAGGCCAGCACTTTGGTGGTATATGGAA
>NW_017306276.1:3833039-3841485 GCF_000935625.1 Nanorana parkeri | reverse complement strand
AGGAGACTATGAAAAGAGGGATCAAATTCCCGGCTTGTAGAAGTGTGCCCCATAGTTTAGACCTTATCAGGTGTACTGAGTACATCCACAAGTGATATCTATAGGGACGGACAACAAAAAAGGGAGGACCAGAGGGAGGGGTCAGAGGAAGGAAAGGAGAAGGAGGGAGAAGTCGGGCTGTGTGCGGGGGAGGGGAGTTTGAAGGGAGTATTATTTAAAATGGTAAGTAGTCGGCTTTGGAGGTGAAATATTTGCCAATCCAAGGGCTCCAGATTGCTTCAAATTTAGGCATGGAATTGTCAAGTTGCGATGTGCGTTTTTCGTGAGATAGTATCCAATGGGCATGGTTTATTATGCTAGAGACGCTGAGGGATGAAGTCTGGCCATTTTTCACATGTCTATCTTAGCGGAAGTAAAAACAAAGGGAGCAAGCTTAAAGGAGAACTGAGGTGAGTGCTTTTCACTCACCTCATAGTTCTAGCCGACCTGTGACAATGAGACTGTCACAGGTCGGCTCAGTAGATCGGGAGGTGGGCGAACACATACCGGGTTTGCTCACCTCTCGATCCTGTCATGGCTCTCTGCCTTGACAGGTGGAGGGGCTGGATTCCCCTCTCCCCGCTCCAATCTGCCAGCGCTGACTGGCGGAACGGACGGGGGAGGGAGCGGTTAAAGCTGGCTCTGCTTCTAGATAGGCAGAGCCAGCTGTTACTCATGCAGCTGGGCGGATCCCGTCGTCTAAGTCAGGATCCGCTCCGGCTGCGGCCTCTCGGTATACCGCGAGCTGTAGCTCGCGGTATACTGAGCTTAGGGTAACGGGAGGACGCTAGGTTGTGTCCTCCCGTTACCCTAAGGAGAACTATGGGGAAAAACACTGACCCCTACCTAGTTCTCCTTTTAAAGGCCTTGCGGGTGGAGTTCAGCCAGTTTGCAATTTAGAAGGGCAAAGTGCGGGTCTTTTGTTATCGTTGCGGAAAGGACTGTGGAGAGAAGGCTAAAGATGTCATCCCAAAATTTAGAGACCAAGGGGCATTGCCACCATATGTGGATAAAAGTGCCTAGGGCGGGACATCCCCGAAAGCAGTTTGGTGAACAGTTAGGGTTGTAAGCAGCCACTCTGATGGGTACCATGTACCAACGTAAGAGGACTTTATAGTTGAAGTCCAACATACTTATACAGTGCAAACTGGATTTTGGTGTTCCTCAAAGATTGTAGCCACAGGTCTTCATCTAAGTTAGTTTCTAAATATCGTTCCCATTCAGAGAGATATGAAGGGGAGGGGGGGTGCATCAGGTGGGGTAAGCAAGGTGGAATATAGAAAGGAGATGAGCCCAGGGCTGTGGGAATAGTCACGGCAGATCCGCTCAAATAGTGAAAATGTCCTGGGGCCTCTGCTCCTAGGACTAGTGTTGGAGATAAAGTTCCTGAAGATAACGGAAGATCTCCCTGGGGAGATTATGTCATTCTTGGAGTGGAAAACAAATTATTCCCGAGTCAGAGTGGAATTTCCAGAGATGTCAAGTTGCAGTCGGACCAGGCAGAGAAGTTTGAGGGGCTTTCCAGAGTCGAGTGGAAGATGTGGAGAAAGGAGGCCAAGCGAGTTCTTAACCAAATCCCAGAGGCGGAAAGAATGAGAGGTGACCGGGTTGGAGATGGAAGGTCTGTGTTTCGCAGGGAGCCAAAGGAGGTTGGCGACGGATGCCGGTTTGACAAAGGAACCCCCCAGGCTAACCCATGCTGGGGTTTTGCAATCAGTTTTGTACTTGGTGAGTTGCCCTATTTGGGCTGCTAAGTAGTACTTGGCTAGGTTAGGTACTGCCAGCCCACCTCGTGGCTTCGGGAGATACAGCGTGCATCTCGGGATCCTGGGTTGTCTGTCGTTCCCTAGGAAACTGAAAATAAGGGATTGCATGGTCCTAAGGACATGGGAAGGAATAGCCACAGGCAAGACATGGAGTAGATGAAGGATTTTAGGTAGAGGAGACTTTTTGACAGCCACTATTCTGCCAAGATAAGAGGTAGGAGGCCCACGCTTTCAGGAGACTCATGAGGTTGGCTATCATCGGAGGGGGGGGCGGTAGTTGGCACCGTATAGCGATTTGATATGAGTTGGTCAGTTTAACGCCTAGGTAAGAGAGGTCCCAAGGGTATGGAAAGTGATTTCGTATTGACTTGACCAACGTGGGTAGTAGTGAGATGTTCAGAACCGTGGATTTAGTTTCGTTGACAGAGACCGGAGAAAGAAGCAAAGGTTGATAGGAGTGATGTTAGGTTGGGTAAGGAAGTTAAAGGATTGGATATGAAGAGTAAGGCATCACCGAAGAAGAGACAGAGTTTGTGGGACTTACCATCATGGGGGATACTGGATATGTCTTGGGAGTTAGGGATTTTCTGAGCAAGCGGCCAAACAACTACACGGCACATAAATACTATCTTAAAAAGGCAACAAAGCAGACTCTTTATTGGCCACCAAACTTAAGGGGCCTGACCCCTCTTTCAAACCCATAAAATTGTGTACCCCCTTCGGCATCCCACGCGTGCAACCCAGTTAAAGTTCTTGATGCTTTCCATCGGCACCTTTCCTCACTTTATACCTCCCAAGGACACCACCACCACAGCAGATAATTTTTTCACTGATCTTGATCTCCCCTGCCTATCAGGCTGAATCATGAGGAACCTATCACAGAGCGTGAAGTCCACCTAGTGATTGATTCCCTATTTTGAGGCAAGCGTCCTGGCCCTGGTGGCTTCACAGCAGAGTACTACAGGGAATTCCTCCTGGTCCCATGCTTGATGGACTCCTTCAACTGTGTGAGGTTTGCCTGGGTGAGCTGTGGAGCTATCTCAAAAGCTGTCCGTCATCTACGACTTCGCACATGCGCCCCCCTTGATGTACATTTTTATTGCCCATAGCAACCACTCCTAATCTCCCCTTCATTTTCCTTATAATGTACTTGAGAACTAAAATCAAGAATTTCATGTTGAATGAAAAGAACAATTATTCATTGACAGAATTTCATTCATTAAGTGTTACTTGTTATTGTATAAGTTGTTATACACAGGCAATTGACAGCACATTCATAGCCAGAGAGTGGGGACGAGAAGTCTGTATTTTCTACAATGCTGATCTGTGTAACGCTTGTGGCTAGTCATATGACGTGAGTATGCATAAGGGATATTGCAGATGACATACAGCTTCCCTTTTTGATATTTTTGTCTTGCTCTAGCAATGTGAAAAAACAAAGAAGGATGCAAATTGTACACAGTGTGGACAGTAATATATTTAACTGCGTTTAATCGTATTTTTATAATATTTATGTGTGTGTATATATAGCTATCTCAAGTGACTGTTAATTTTACCACAAAGAAAGTGGTGCAGTGCCTTGTGGGTCGCTCGGTGGGCGAACAGCCCACCGAATGTACTGATAGTTTGTGTGTTCGCCGAACACACAAACTACCGATGTTATAGTCGAACTGTTGGACTCTAACATCGAGCCCATCTCTACTCTCTATTCAGCAGGGAGCATGATATTTGCTAATTATGGAGCTTATAGCTCTGGCTCGGCAGGGGGTGTCAGACCTCTGTGTAGAGTCCATTGCTGATTTTTGGAGCACCCTGGCAGGAGACAGGCTCTTATGCTCTGGCTGTGTTTGTTTTCCAAGACCAAGGTAAAATGGCACAAAATAATTGCCCTGCAAGTCGTACATCATGAAATTCATATCAGTTTCCATGTTCCTACTAATTGGGAATCTATACGTTACATAAGCTTTTAGGTTACTTCTTTTGTTATGAATCATAACATAGCTTGTTTTATTTTTCTGTAGACCTGTGACATTCTTTTTTTTTTTTTTTCTGTAAAAAGGAGCATCCTTGAAATCTAAAGTAACATACATATTTTTTGTTTTTCAACAAACCAGAGAAACAGGTTTGGCACTGACAAAATACATTGTGTTGACTTTGAAGCCTTCAAACTGTATCATGTGTGTTTGTTACTCTACAGAAATGTTATGATTTAGGTTGATCAGATTGAGCTCTGCACCATGCAAGGAAAAAACAGGTTTATTTTTAAGAAGTGACATGTAAGTTTCACAAGCAATAGAATCCAATCATATTTTCTTTTACTAAACTAACTGTAGTATAGTGAAAAATGGCAGCAGCGCCTTTATGCATTTTTGCCCAATAATTTTTGACTTTGCCTTTTTTATATGAGCTCTTTGTGCAGTGCAAAACTAAAGAGCCAATAGTTATAGTAGTGTTGTCCTAAGGTATGTTTTACATGGTTGATAGATGTATATCTGCCAGAGCCTGTATGTACACCCCTTTCTAATGTGATAGGCAAACTATTTATCACAGGAGACCAAACAGGGCAAAGCTGGGCATACAGGTGAAACTCGAATAATTAGAATATCGTGCAAAGTTCATTTATTTCACTAATGCAACTTAAAAGGTGAAACTAATATATGAGATAGACTCATTACATGCAAAGCAAGATAATTCAAGCCGTGATTTGTCATAATTGTGATGATTATGGCTTACAGCTCATGAAAACCCCAAATCCACAACCTCAAAAAAGTAGATTATTACATGCAATCAATAAAACAAGGATTGTACATAGAACAATATCGGACCTCTGAAAAGTACAAGCATGCATATGTACTCAGTACTTGGTTTGGGCCCCTTTTGCAGCACTTACTGCAATTCTTTTGCACGATATTCTAATTATTCGCGTTTCACCTGTATACTGAGTGACCCATTTATAAAGGCACGTAAATTCCTTTCTCTACACCGGGAACCCAGTTTGGAGTCTTTGATGGCCGCTGCATTCTCTGCATATTGTTACAGAGAGCACTTGTAGAGAGGAGGAAAGCAATGCCACATGACCTGTTTTAAGGTCATGTGACAAGTCTCCTTTTTCAAACCTTTTTTTTTTTTTTCCTTTTCAAGCAAGCAAATTGCATACTGCTTTTATAAAGTGTACAGCTCTGCTTTATACATATGCTGGTGCAGCTTCTAAAACAAAATCCGCAGTATGCCATGGTTAGGCTATACAGATGCTTTAAATCACTACTTTATTTATGGGTGCTTAAAAAATGTTCCCCAGAAAGTCAGCCAGCCCAAGCGTTACTGACAATTGTTGTGTTTTATGGGAGTAAAACATGCTATAAGCGCATGTATGTGACAAGATACTTTTCACTCGATTTTCCCTATTCCACTAAACCGCGTGGATGGTGTTGTCTTCCCTGCTGACTATTGTATTGTATTCTCTTCTGGAGCTTGGTGGTGGCATCAGGGCCACCCACAGCTGATTTTATGTATGATTAAGCAGGAATCAGCTGAAACTTGAGCTGTGTATGGCCGGCTTAAAGGTGGCCATAAACCTTGCAACCGTTGTATTGTACAGAAGGTGCATTAAAATGTATGCATAGCCAAAATGTTGTTATGAATAGAGTGGGGGAGGGTTAAATCCTTTCAGTTTTTTTTTTTGTTTTTTTTTGCTGTTGGTGTCCCATTGGGGTAGATTTCATCATACTTCCTGTCCTGGAGAGGCAAAAGGAATTGAGAGGAAACTTTTACAATATAAGAGAAGTTTCCCTCAGAGTTGCTACTGGAACAGGTGTCTCAGTTGGAAGTTGTCCCCTCATCTTCTGTTCTGGTGACATCTGAAGAATTTTGAACTTCGCATAACTTTCTGTTTGTGACAGTGGTTACTAGGATAGACAGAGAGGGTGAATCTACATAGTGGGGACACAGACCACTAAATAAAAACTTTAAAGGGGTTGTAATCCTTCCCCATTCTATCAAACAATATAGTATTTGCTATACATACACTTATACAATTATTCCTCCTAACGTGTCAGACACTACAGTTGAGTTGTCTAGTGCCAGTGGAAAAAAGCAGCACAAGGAGCCATCCAGTCTGTGTGCTAATAAAGCATGGTGTTTGGAGGAGAGAGTAGTGTCCGAGATGAGTTCACCACTGTGCCGTTTCTCCTTTCATTGCCAAGTCGCAGGCTGGGGATGGGTCCAGAATGAACTGGGATGAATTATTCTGGCCATCAGACTACAGACTGTGTGTGGAGATTTCACAGGTCGGCTAGAACTATGAGGTGAGTGGAAATCACTAATCTCATAGTTCTCCTTTAAGATCTAACGGTCAGTATTTGTATAATCCACTTAGATTTAGCAAACTGCAATTGAGGACCTACCTTAACAGCAATTCAGTTTGTATCTAACAGTTGGGTCCCTGAACTTCATAGCTGTTAGCAGTGGCGGAACTACCAGGGTCGCAGCGGTCGCCGGTGCCACTGGGCCCTGGCATTCCGTCAAGTGCTGTGTTCTATAATGGAAGCGCTTTCCATTATAGAACATGGAACAGGACATGGCTGAATTTGGAACTGACTATATTCTATTCCATGTTCTATAATGACATTATATTACTAGTATTTTCATAAGGAATTAATTAAAACAGCCTTTTAGTCATATGGGGACTGCAAGTCCCAGCATGCACTCACTGTCCCTGTACACATATCACCCAGTGAACTACTGCAGGGGCCTTGCATGCTGCAACTTGTAGTTCCCTGGGTGATTTATGTGTGGGGGTGTACACGGACAATGAGGGCACGATGGGACTTGTAGTTCCCTGGTTGATGTGGAGGGGTGTATAGGGACAATGAAGGCATGTTGGTTGTAGTTGCACTATAAGTCCCAGCATGCCTACATTGTTATACCCCCAGGGGCCTGGAAAGGAAGAAGAGGGCCCAGTAACAGCCGAGGCCACCGACATTGCCTCCTGGGACTACAGCTCCCAGCAGGCCAGTGCTTCATGGCTTCTTGCACCGGGGCCCTGAGGTTACGCCTCTGGCTGTTGGTAGCACTAAAAGTGACAGATTGCTATTTGTGTGTTGAGTTTATAATCTGTGAGATCCAATGTTCTGGTGTACCCATGAATGCAATGTTCTTTAATGATAACATTCCATTATAGAATGCAGAGCTCTTCTATTATAAAGTGTAACCATGGAATGCAATTTATTTATGCTGCGGTACAACTATAGAATGCGACGCAGTACTCTTTCATGATTAGGCAAGACACTAGAATGCAATTATATTTTATGCTGAGGTATGGCCAACACAACAATGTTATTAATTCAGTTTAGTTGCAATATAAAAAAAGGTCCAAAGAACAACAGAGTGATGACAGCGTTGGCTGTACTACATACATGATGCAAGTACTCATTGGACAGAAAAGGAGTACATGGAACTGGCAAAAATATATATTCATCATAGTTACAAAAACATGAGGAAAAGCACTGAGGGACGCCCAACGAATTCTGCTTCTCAGGCTGGGGGTTTTCGATCTATAAGAGACAAAAGTGAAAATGGAGAATAGAACCATACCTGAGTTATAGTGATAGTGTTAGCAAGAAGCATGAGAAAAAAGAGACAAAAATTAAATTCTCTGCAAGCAATCTGTTTGCCCCAGGGTCCCTCTAATCTAGTTGATTAGAGGGACCCTTGTGGGATAACTTTTGTGCATTGATATGCTACTACAATGCTAAGGCTTTCCATAAGTTGCTTAAACATAGGCTCCAAGACCGACGCATATCTTCACCCACAGTACAAATACACAGTAGATGCTACACAAGAAAAAAAGTATGTGGAAGCATTTCTGGTGCCTGCTCTTTTCCAAATATAGTAGTTTAGTATCTTTAAAGTCATATGACTTTAGCGATTTCTGAAATGTATACTTATTTGCTAGGGGTTAAAGTTCATTTTAACTTCAGATTAAACAAGACCACAAGTTTGTTTGCCTGCCTAATCTGCTCTTGGGCAAAGTAAGTATTTACTTTTAGCTAAAGGACAACTGTTGAACATTGTGATTTTTAGAGGTATACAGTGTTGAAACAGAGATTTAGTTTAAGACAAATGTATTTTAAAGTGACACTAAACTCAGGAGTTGAATCTTAAAAGTGCATTCGAGAGGGGTGTGGTCCTGGCATGGCAGCATGAAGACGCACTTCTTGGGAGCTCTGCACTTACTGCACCAGATGTTTCAGCTGACTTTTTTTTTTTTTTTAAAGATAATTTTTATTCGTATCTTCAGGCCATGTATATTCACAGACTTCCATATCCTAATCGCCAAGGGCTCAATTGCCAAGGCAAAAAGAATAGGGGAGAGAGGGCAACCCTGTCTGGTAACCTGAAAGATACTAAACGAGTCGGATACCTCTCTGTTGATGCGCAGTCTGGCCACTGGGGCGTTATACAGAATCTCAACCCAACGGATTAAACGGGAGCCAAACCCATATGCTTCCAGTACTCTCAGTAAATAAGGCCACTCAACGCTGTCGAAGGCTTTTTGGGTGTCTAGCGAGATCACTGCCCTACCTTCAGTCGTGGGGTGAGAATATTGGAGGTTGGTGAAAAGTCTACGGATATTCATCCTG
>NW_017306276.1:3832177-3832962 GCF_000935625.1 Nanorana parkeri | reverse complement strand
GAGAGTCTTGGAAGAAGCGTCGGGGTGACAAATGCCAAGTCAGTTCTGGAGAGTGTCCTGTGTGTAGCAGATTGGCATGAGTAGGCTCTAGTATCCGGCCACTTCCAGCGCCACACATCTTCAAGCCCAATTCCCTGTATCCAGTCAGTGAAGGTACTATTGAGTCGCCCTCCGCCTCCCATACGGTCTAGTAGGGGGTTAGGGGCCATATTAAAGTCGCCCATGATCATCAACGGGGCCGTGGGCATGGTCAGGGCAGCATTAGTGATCGCATGGAGGATTTCCACCCCTGGGGGGGGGAGATAAACAGAGGCCAATGTCAAGGGAGTCCCCTCTAGCGCCATGTGAATAACAAATCTCCCGTACGGGTCAGTCTTAACCTGGAGAACATCAGCATTAAGCGACTTAGCTAGCAGAATGGACACCCCACGTGAATATGATGAGTATACAGCATTTAAGGATTTGGCTACCCGGTGCTTTTTCAATGCCAGAATCCTAGATCCCAGCAGATGGGTCTCCTGCAGGCACACCACATGTGGCTTAAGTTTAAAGAGGAAGTCGAATACAAGGGAGCGTTTGAGGCTGGAATTCAAGCCCCGAACGTTCCATGAAATAAATTTATATTGCATCAGAGGACAGGGAAAGAGTCAGGGCAGTTAGAAGGTGAACCTGTGAATTGAAGCGGTGAAACCTCGTGAACCAATGCAAGCTGTAGAGCGTCATAACATACAAACAGTAGAAAACGTCAACCGACATCCCAACATGAACTACCATTCCCATCCCAC
>NW_017306276.1:3829445-3832035 GCF_000935625.1 Nanorana parkeri | reverse complement strand
CATGCCCAGCTGGGACAGTGGAGCAGATTTCCCCTGGGAAGCCCCCTTACTTGAGGATTGAGGAGTCCCCGTCCTCATCGTGGAGCCCGAGGAGGTGCGGAGGGCCGCATGTCCGGCACCATCTTGCCGCTGGAACCGGGCCAATTTTTCGGCCGCTGAGACGTCCCTTTGGTCCCCGATTTTCCCCATCGCAGCTGCCAGGAGGATCCTGAGGGAGAGCGGAAGGAGCCCGGGTGCCGACCGAGTCGCTGGAACCGTCAGGATAGGGTAAGGATGAGAGTGGGACCGGAGCTGCTGTGATCAGCGTCCGTCCATGCACGCAACTTGGCCACGCCCCCGTTTCAGCGGACTTTACTCTGACTTTTAACATGCCTAAAGAGCGGAAAACTCATGGTACTCATAGGAATCCTCAACCTGCAACGATATACAGCCTCTTTACTCATGCAGCCTCTGATCTGGCTCCTTCTCCTGCATCACTGACGGCGCCTAGTAGATCCTCCGATGTGGGCCTGTTAAGAGCCGGGCCCTCCCTCATCCTGTGCCTCGCCCAGTCTAGACATATGGGCCAACATGACCTGCTCCTGCTCTTGTCTACCAAGCGGGACTTGGAGATAATGGCCTCTTCCATAGTGGAGGCTCTCAAAAAAGAACTGCGGGATCTTATCCACTGCCTCTCAGCTGTGGATGAACGTGTCTCTATTTGTGGAGAATATCACATCCTCTGTCAGCCAGGGTGGAGGCCCTAGAGTCAGATGCTCCTTTGCAGGCTGATGTGGGGGGTCCCCCCCTCCCCAGAATTGGTTATATTGTTTTTACCTTACCCAAACATCTTGTTGGTATAGTGCTCCCTGCCCTAGCCAAATACCACAAGGTGTCCCATCTTGTGACTAGTGTTGTCATCAACAGACCAATGGGTCTCCATGGAGGAAAGAATCTCTTGTTCTCTGCTTGCAAGCTTACCTTGGCTGTCCGTGCCATTGTCGTCCACTCTGCGTGCTGATCCCACGATCGCCCATACTCTTTTGCTTGCTGATCCCTTTTTCAGTCCATTGATCTTTCCCTGTTTCCCTCTCCCTTGACCCTTGTGCTTGGCAATCCAGACTTCATGCCGGGACTTGACAACCCCAGTTTGTTTCGCCTTTACTAGGTGAATACGTTTTGCATGTGTGGCTTGTGCTCTGCTTTAAAGTGCGGGACCTATGCCAACTTAAGGTTCCCCCTATTTGTGCCACTTCTTAATCTTGGTTCCTAACCCTCAATGGCTATCCCGCCCTCTGTCTCCCTTTTGAGAAGGTGTGCAGGGAAGATGGCCCAATTCATCATGCGGTGTCTATGCTCTACTCCATCTTCACCACTTGCTCTTTGGACCTGGTCCCGGCATTCTTGGCAAAGTGGAAGCTAGAGCTGGGGATTACATTTACACCTGAGCAAAAGGACCATATACTTTATATTACACATTGCTCCTCTATTGCCTGTAAGACCTAAGAACTTGGCTATAATATTGTATCTTGCTTGGTACTGGGACCCTATGGACCTCCACCCCATCTACCCCACACTGTCTGTGGGAGGTGTCAGGCTGCTTGAGGCACGATGTTGCATACATTCTGGTCCTGCTCGACACTGCAACCTTTGTGGGATGAGTCATCCGAGCTTTGCAAGACTTGACTGATGATCCTGCCGCATGTCTACTTAATCTGTCAGACATCTCTGTTGTGAAGTATAAGAAGTCCCTGATTAGACACCTTTTTTAAATGCTGCTCGCACATGTGTCCCCTTATTGTGGAAACAGAGTCCTCCTTGCCCTCAAAAGTATCAAATGTTTATACTGTGGTAAATGTTCAAAGAGATGTAACACCATTTTTAGTGTGTCAATTTTTATGGTAAATCTGTTCTTGGTGAGTCACTTTGTGATGACCCCCCCCCTCTTCCCTAGGTTTCTGGAAGGCTTTGTTATGTATTTTGGGGAAGCTATCAAGTCATATGAATAGTGCACTTTCCAGGGATCCCAACCTGAAAGAAGCAATTTCAGGGAGGTGTCCTCTCATTTCAGGAAGGGGCTGTCCCCCCCCCCCCCCCCCCCCCCTCATTTGACTACAGAAGAGTAAAGCTGGCCTTACATGGTTAGATTTTTCAATCAAATGTTTGTACAAAATTCTGAATGTTCATTGGCCAGAGCATTCTATAATGCCATCATTGCTTTAACAAATGTCACATGTGCACCACAATAGCTTAATTTTTTTTATCTGACTAAGAAATACATTTACTGTTTACTTTTTCCATCGGTTTCCTTAAAGGAGAACTATGGGGTCAGTGCTTTTCCCCATAGTTCTCCTAAGGGTAATGGGAGGACACAAACTAGTGTCCTCCCGTCACCCTAAGCTCAGTATACTGTGAGCTACAGCTTGCGGTATACTGAGACGCCGCAGCGGATCCCGACAATTATGTCAGGATCCGCCCAGCTGCGTGAGTGACAGCTGGCTCTGCCTATCTAGAGGCAGAGCCAGCTGTACCCGCCCCCTCCCCATCCGTTCTGCCAGTCAGCGCTGGAGGATCGGAGGGGGAATCCAGCCCCTCCCCTGTCACGGCAGAG
>NW_017306276.1:3797738-3829126 GCF_000935625.1 Nanorana parkeri | reverse complement strand
AGACTACAGAAGAGTAAAGCTGGCCTTACATGGTTAGATTTTTCAATCAAATGTTTGTACAAAATTCTGAATGTTCATTGGCCAGAGCATTCTATAATGCCATCATTGCTTTAACAAATGTCACATGTGCACCACAATAGCTTAATTTTTTTTATCTGACTAAGAAATACATTTACTATTTACTTTTTCCATCGGTTTCCTTAAGGAGAACTATGGGGTCAGTGCTTTTCCCCATAGTTCTCCTAAGGGTAATGGGAGGACACAAACTAGTGTCCTCCCGTCACCCTAAGCTCAGTATACTGTGAGCTACAGCTTGCGGTATACTGAGACGCCGCAGCGGATCCCGACAATTATGTCAGGATCCGCCCAGCTGCGTGAGTGACAGCTGGCTCTGCCTATCTAGAGGCAGAGCCAGCTGTACCCGCCCCCTCCCCATCCGTTCTGCCAGTCAGCGCTGGAGGATCGGAGGGGGAATCCAGCCCCTCCCCTGTCACGGCTCTCTGCCGTGGCAGGATCAAGAAGTGAGCGAACGCCGGTATGTGTTCGCTCACTTCCCGATCTACTGAGCCGACCTGTGACAGTTTCATTGTCACAGGTCGGCTACAACTATGAGGTGAGTGAAAAGCACTCACCTCATAGTTCTCCTTTTTTAAATAGCATTGCCAATTTGTTCCTATCAACTATTAAAAGATCAAGCAATTGTTTCAAAAATTATTTACGTATGCAAATCTAAAAGTCTATGGCTAGTATAAATGCTGATTTCCTGTTTTTTTATGTAATTTTTTTTAATTGCCAAAAGATTTTCATTCTGTTCAGCCACTCTTGTAAACCAGGTCTATGTCCACAAGCGCAGCATGATCAAGGACCCACCCTAAGCCTAGTAGTTTGACCATGAAGGAGTAGCGACAGGTGATGCTAAGGTCATTACTGCGCTTCCCCCTCTCAAATTTTTTTTTTTCAGGAATGGAGGGCAGTCAAACATGTAGTCACAAAGTTACCACCCTTAGGCACCACGGTTTACAAACTTGGCTCAGTCAAGCATAAAAGCAACTATACATTCTTCCTGGTTTTGTTGATGCTTACCTGTCCCCTCCCACACATTCCTGTTGATGCACAACAATGATGATCTGCTTTGCTGGTCAATAGTAATGTACGAAGCAGTGGGCAAATCTGGACAGCACTAAAAAGTGTTAAAGCATTGCATTGTAGAACATTCAGGGGTAGTGAGATTTTTTTTTTTAGTCTTACAAATATTTGTTCAAACACATCCAGGTTCCTGCACTTTGGATGTGAGGGGGGGCCTCCCAGCAGCCAGGTTATTAAGCCAGTTCCTGGCCAGGGAAGTCTGCAACGGCTTTGCAGGGGTGTTAAGGCCTAGGTAAGGGTTTACTTCCATAACTGGAGGGAAGCCTCTGCTGCTTCAGTGATTCCAGGCCCAATCCCTAGGAGGGTCTCATCACTCAACTCATTCAGGTCCATTGAAAACGGATGGCTTGGGCAGGAGGGCAACTGTGCCAGGAGAGCCTACCCAGTTAGTGTCACTGATCTGACATTACAAGACCACCATTCATTACTGTCACAAACTGGGTGTCTCATTAAGTTCCCCAGGCATAGGCCACTTCCTTATAGGAATAAAAAGACTCAGTCTATACATATCTCAAACTTGTCTTACCCTTGTTTGATTTAATAAAAAAAATCCCAGAGTTTATCCTCTGCTAAAACTTTAAAAGGACAGAGATTTGTAGTTATGCAAAAAAAGTTTAAAAAGGCTTAGTTTAACCAGTTGCCGTCCGCCCATTGAAAAAAAAAAAACGGACGGCCGGCACAGCTGCATTGGCGGGTTGTAGCGCGCGGAAATGACAATTGTGCTACACATGTTACATATCGCTGCGAACGTCGCAGTGAGAGCAATCATTTTAGGGCCATCAATCACTGGTAACACTAAACCGATGAGCGGTCAAAGCTTTAAAAGCGTCGCCTATGGCCAATTTCGGGTATTATCGTTTTTTGAGGTTTCGCGCACGCAATTTTAAGGCTTGACATGTGTCTTTTACCCGACGTGACCTCGTCTTTTATATTTTACCAAAAAATTGGGTAATAAATGTTTTATCATTTTAATATAGGGGAAACTTTTGTTTTTTAAATTTCAGTAATTTTTCCTTTTTAATATAGTAAAAAATAAAAACCGCAGTGGTGATTAAATACCACCAAAAGAAAGCTCTTTCTGTCCCTAAAAAATTGTATAATTCATTTCAGTACAGCGTTGCAGGACGGAATAAATGTCAGTCAAAGTACTGCAGCGCTGAATACTGAAAAATGGCCTGGATGGGAAGTGGGTTTAACACCGCAGACTTCAACTGGTTAAATGAGTTTGTATTAGAGTTGTAGATTTATAGAGAGCAAGAGCATTATTAATTTGGTCACAATACAAATTATCATTCTGATTGTTATTATTATGGTACTACAACTTAAAAGAGTAGTTCCACTTTTGCAGAGTTTGCGAAAACCGTACTATGTTATGCGTTCCCATTCACACAGAATACTGAAAGTATTTTTAAAAATATATTTCCTACCATTTTTTATATTGTTGTGGTGAAGGCCTTTTCTGCAGATTCCAAGCTATTCTGAACAGTTTGAAAGAGCAAGTAGAGTGTTAAACGTAGGGACAGACTGAGCTTCTTCTATTTAACATACAATGCTTCTAAGTCGTAAACCCTTTTGGACAGACCGTTCAAATTTAATTTAGTTTACAACTGATCATTACATTTTCCAGCACAGTACAGACAGGGTTAATTAGAGTGAACTTAAAGCGGACCTTTTACACTCAAATCAAAGTCTACGAATGCATCCCTTTTATGTATGATGTTTAATAATAACAGAAATGTAAGGTATAAAATGCTGTGATTTTGAAATGCTTACACTTGCAGAGCATTCACTTCCTGCTTTTGCAAGGGCAAAAATTACTTCAGTTTCCCAACGCAATGCACGGTGGGATTGCATTGTCATCAGCAGAGCATTGCTGGGAAATCTCATCTGTAATCTCATGAGATCTCGGGGAAAGGCATTTTCCTCCCCTGAAATGATGTGCATGGTCATATGTCCTAGTCACATGTCTAGTCACATGTGCCAGAAATCCAGGAAGTAATGGGAGAGCTAGTAATCTGTCCTTGGTAAACATGGCCACTGTCAGACAGGAAGAAAAGAGAAATAAGGTATGCAAAGAATACAAAGCCGGCAATTATTTAGAAGTATGTTTGTAGATTGTCATTACTAAACATATGGTAAAAAGATATGGGGTAAAGGTCCACTTTAACTTCCCACATCCCCTTCTAGCCCCCTCCTTAGCTTTACAATGGGAAGCTAGGTAGGATTTGTAAGCAAGTATAAAGCACTTAAAAATGTAATGAGAAATAGATAATCCGCACTTCTGGAAAGGAGACTAAAGTGGAAATGTATAATAAATTAAAGCAGCTCTAAAAAGAGGATAGAAGAATCCTATCAACAGTCGAGAAAAATATATATCAAAGCGCTAAAGGTATAACTAATATGAAACTTAGTATAACCAAGTGATATAGTGAAATTAGGGTTTAGGCGGTCTAGCCCTAAAACAAGTGATATGTCTTACATAGAATCATAAAAGAAAAAATAAAAATAAATTTAATAGTACAATTGTGCTGTGGAAAAACAGAAAATGATTGGGACAATAAAAAATTTCAACCACTGTGTAAAGACCTCGAATATATAAACGATCCGTGCAAAAAATATATATTAAAAAATTGGAATAAAATGTTCAACGAAAAATAAACGTAAAAAACGTGTACAAAGGAAGTTGTTAATGATATATATTGATGGTGGTATATATTTCGTAGCGGTGGTCCGACAGCCCCTCTTGGGTGGGTACTCACCAAATGGAGTTGGATCGAAGGCTTTTAGTGACACTTGAGCCTGCAATCGTGCTTTCAAACTTGGACCCAGTTGTTTTTACTCTCAGTCCCTGCAAGGTGAGTGTTTGGTTTTTCTCCCTTGTAGCGCTGGCTGTATCCCAGAAGTGAAGCTGGATCGTCTCAGGCGCAGTGTCAACGAAACGCCTTTTGGAATGTCCGTGTGGACTCCAATACGTTGGCAGGACCACTCGGCAACTTTTGGAATGTCCGTGTGGACTCCCAACACGTTGGCAGGACCACTCGGGAAATATTCGGATTGGTTCTCTGTTATCCTCATGCACAGGAGAAACCTAGCTGCCTGCCAAATCCCCCAGGAGGCACATATAATCCCTTGGTTATACTAAGTTTCATATTAGTTATACCTTTAGCGCTTTGATATATATTTTTCTCGACTTAAAAATGTAAGCAGCTGTTTTTAACCTCTTCATGACCAGTGACGTACAGTGTATGTCACTGTTCGTAGACGGGCCTGATGCAAGTGTAAGTCACTGGCATTAGGCCCATTTAAACAGACAGGCTTTTGCGCCTACCTAATCGACTTTTTTTTCTATAGGATCTTGGCTTTCAGAACCAATATAATGTTTGGGGGTTTTAAGTAATTTTCAGGCCTAAAATGTTGATTTATATAATGTAAACAAAAAATGGGGGAAAAAGGCCTCGGTCATGAAGGGGTTAAATATTTATTTAGGTTATGCTATCTGAATGAGAACATGTAACCAATATAAAGTAGTTATCTTCATTTGACTGCAAATCTGGAAATAGACTTTAACTTATATCCACAGCTCTGGTACCTAGTAGTGCACTGGCTTTGCTGACAGCTCCCCTGCAGTCTGTCCTTGATTTTAAACATACTTTTGTGTTTAAGATCAATGACACACATTGTCACAGTTTACACTGCCAGCTACTACAGGGGGAGTTAGCAGGGGCCCATCAAAATGTTGTTCTGCAGCCTATCATTCGTAGTCATGACCCTGCTTACCGGTGCTTTCCAACACCCCCTTGGCCCCGCTGTAGCCAAGTGAAGAACCCAGTACTTCCATGTATGAGGGGACATGTTCTTTTACCTTCCACTAACAATGCAGAGTTCCTAACAGGCCAATTGCCAGTTCAAGTGATGTAAAATGGGAAATTGTCCATAGCTGTGTATTAGAGCTGCAGCTAACGATTATTTTCAAAATCGATTAGTTAGCCGATTATTAAGTTCGATTAATCGGATGCAAAATAAAATACATTTTAAAAAATGCCTCCAGTGATGGACTACTAGTTTGCCTTGAGATTGCAGTCCATCACAGGAGCAAGCTTGGAGCAGTGGTAGTAAAAATGAAAAGAAAAAAAAGTGTGGTGTGCAATATAGTGAAATGTAAAATTATACAGCAATGATGAAGAATGGCATCGCCTACAGAGGACTACAAAACCCAGCAATAGTACATTATACAGCACAATGCAGAATACCACCAGCTATAAAGGAATACAACAAATCCCAGCAATAGTACATTATAGCTGGCAGTATTCTGCATTGCGCTGTAAAATGTACTACTGCAGGGTTTTGTAGTCCACTATAGGTAGTTGTATTCGGCATTGCACCACTGTATAATGTACTATTGCTGGGATTTGTAGTCATCTATAGCTGGTGGTATTCCGCATTGCGCTGTAAAATGTATTATTTCTTGATTTGTAGTCCTATATACAGCCCAATGCAGAATATCACAAGCTATATAGAAATACAACAAATCCCAGCAATACATTATACATATAGTGTGTAATGTATTGCTGGGATTTGTATTCCCATGTATAATATACAGCGCAATGTACCATCAGCTATAGAGGAATACAAATCCCAGCAATACATTATAGAGCACCATGTGTGGGAAAGTGTAGGCTTACCTCAGCAGTCTTCCAGCAACTTGTTTCTGAGATCGGGCCTGTCTATCGGTGACGGTCATCCACCCTCCCACACCTGCTCCTCCTTACTTCTCCCCGCGTCCTTGTGCCGACCGTCGATGTGGGCGGGCAAGGCGGGGAGGAGGTTCGGCGTGTGGAGCATGGATGCAGCCGGGCGGGTCTGGCAGCGGCGAGCACAAGGTGGGGGAGGAGGTGTGGCGCGCAGCGTATGTGGAGCCGTGAACAGGGCCAACCAATCAAAAGCCGATTAATCGATGAGTGAAAAAGTTGACAACTTTTTCAATAATCGATTATAATCGATTATGTCGATTTTAGTTGTTGCATCCCTACTGTGTATAAGGTCTATCCAGATGGACTAGGCACTTGCACAAGACATTTGTACTTGTCTCTGCCAGACAAATGGTACAGAATTATTTCAAATTGACTTTGTGAATAAAATAAAACTCTCCAATACAGTGGCCCCTGCAAAGGAGACTTTGTATACTTGCGTCTTCTGCTGCCTTTGCCACACATCTCTGCAGTAATGAAGAGAAACAACTGCTTACAAGATGCTGAAGAATTGGCATTTCTGGGAGTGTCTTTCTTTGTTTCTGATCCTTTGGTCAATACTGTGTTTGGTCGCAACATTGGAGGCGGAAGGAGTAATAGTGTTCAATTGGGGGGGACTAGGGAACTGCTGGCTGAAGATCCTGCAGATTCCCACATTTCCAGTTCATTTTTACCCCTGCAGTGATTGGCAGCTGTTAGCAGCAGGAGAGGTGCATATTTAAGGTCATCTTTTTTGCTGAGACCATTATGTTTTGGAGTTTAATTTTAGTAGCAGATTTGCTTTAAGTGAATATATATATACTATGTGCTTTCAGTTTAGTGTTTCATGGAGTATTTGTTGTGCTGTTCCCCTTCCATATGGCTTAAATACTTAAAATTCAAGTCTATATAATGATCAAAATATCACCTCTGCTTTCTATTGATCGGTGCTTTGTAGTCTACCATCTTTAAATCTATCTCATGGATACTGCCACATTCAAAATAAAACGTGAAACCAAGTGGAACGTATTGACATTAATTAGGAATGCACTTTGCAGAATGGCTTGAAGGAACTTTGGCAGTTTTGCCAACTCTTAAAACGTCTGATCAATGGCTCCAATTTGTTGACAGAAAAAGTTATATTTGCTCCTCTTTAAGATTTACAGCAAGCCTTTAAAATATATCTAAAGCCCAAACTTTTTTCACTTTTTTTTTTTTTTTTTATAATCACAACTGAAAAAGGCAACCCAAGGGTGGCCCCTGCTTGAGGCGACTCCCCCCTCACAATGTTGACCAACTGTTATTAGCCTAGCCACAGGGAGTTAGGAAATAGAAGTGACGTTAATGCAGCGGTCTATGCAGAGACTGTACTAATGGGTACTGGTTGGATTCCCCTGTCAGTCAGATTGGTCAACAGTTCATACATTCACTATATTTTACAAGGTGGATTGGTCATCATTATCTGATGACAGGCTGTAAAGTTTTGCAGCCAGTTTGACTGGCCTGTATTGTGTTGTTTTAAGACAGTCTTGTTTTGCCTTGGGACATTCACCTGGGCCAGTAGGTGATTATCTAAAACATCTGTGTCCTGCAATGAATAAAAGAGAAAATAGGATCTTTAAAGGCACACTGTTTAATCAAAGTATATCATCAAGTCAATTAAACTCCTGGAATATTGATCAGGCCAGGGAAGTAGCAGACAGGGTTGTTAATCAGTTTCAGCTGCTTTGATGTTAATGAAATTAACAACAGGTGCACTAGATGGGCAACAATGAGACAACCTCCAAAACTGGAATGGTTTTCAGGTGGAGGCCACTGACATTATTTTCCCTACTCCTCTTTTCTGACTGTTTTGCATTTGTCTAGAGTCTGTGTCGCTACTGGTAGAATGAGGCGATACCTGGAATACTATAGAGGTTGCATAGGCATGCTAACTCCTCCAGGATGGGACATCAACATGTGCCATGGCCAGAAGGTTTGCTGTGTCTCCCAGCACAGTCTCAAGAGCATGGAGGAGATTCCAGGACACAGGCAGTTACTCTAAGAGAGCTAGACAGGGCCGTAGAAGGTCCTTAACTCATCAGCAGGACCGGTATCTGCTCCTTTGTGCAAGGAGGAACAGGATGAGCACTGCCAAAACCCTACAAAATCACCTCCAGCAGGCCACTGGTGTGAATGTCTCTGACCAAACAATCAGAAACAGACTTCATGAGGGTGGACTGAGGGCCCAATGTCCTCTAGTGGGCCCTGTGCTTACTGCCTGGTACCGTAGAGGACGATTGGCATTTGCCATTGAACACCAGAATTGGTAGGTCCGTCACTGGCGACCTGTGCTTTTCACAGATGAGAGCAGGTTCATTCTCAGCACATGTGACAGACGTGAAAGGGTCTGGGGAAGCCGTGGAGAAGGTTATGCTGCCTGTAACATTGTTCAGCATGACCAGTTTGGAGGTGGGTCAATGATGGTCTGGGAAAGGCATATCCATGGAGGGACGCACAGACCTCTACAGGCTAGACAATGGCACCCTGACTGCCATTAGGTATTGGGATGAAATCCTTGGACCCATTGTCAGACCCTACGCTGGTGCAGTGGGTTCTGGGTTCCTCCTGGTGCACAAAAATGCCAGTTCCATGAGGATGAAGGAATTGATACCATTGAATGGCCCCCACACTCACCTGACCTGAATCCAATAGAACACCTATGGAACATTATGTCTCAGTCCATCCGACACTGCCAGGTTGCACCTCAGTCTGTTCAGGAGCTCAGTGATGCCCTGGTCCAGATCTGGGAGGAGATACCCCAGGACACCATCTGTCATCTCATTAGGAGCATGCCCCGATGTTGTCGGACATCCATACAAGCACGTTGGGGCCATACAAACTAATGCGTACCATTTTAAGTTGCTGCAATGAAATTTCAGCACAATGGACTAACCTGCTGCATTATTTGTTCACTTTGATTTTTGGGGTGTCTTTAAATTCAGCCCTCTGTAGGTTAATTTTTCATTTCCATCAAACGATGTGGCATCCTTTCATTCCTAACACATGACCCAGTCCAGTACAGTAGATATCCAGCATTAAATGTGTCCCCATTGAGATCTGATGTGTTTTTCAAAGTGTTCCATTTAATTTTTTTGAGCAGTGTATATTCCAGAAATAATACTATATAATTATTCCAGAAATGATCATCTGCAAGTATTGGGGGAGTCTTACTTTATAATCAGTTCTCGCTGTGCTTTAGCCCTCGTTCACACCTGAACGTTTTGTAGCGCGTTCTACGCTCGAAGAACGCTCTACAAAACGCTCAAAAATATAAATTGCATTGGAGTCAATGGACTCGTTCCCACCTTGCCGTATTTCCGCCCGTCCAGAACGCGCTACAAAACGGCCCACGCCTGAAAAGGTACAGGCACTACTTTGGGCCGTTTTGTAGTGCGTTTTCCATTGGAATACAGCCAAGTAGCCTTTGGAATCGCGCGACAATCGCGCGACTTTTTTACCGCGAATCGCGGTTAAAAAAAACGTGCGACGGTCGCGCGACAGGCGCGCTTTTGCAATACGCCTAGGTGTGAACCCAGCGTTAGACTTTCTGCTGGTTAACAGAAACTTAGTGACACTAAAGAAATTATTTATTAATGCTGTAGTTGATCCCTCTCCACTGCAGGAGTTAAACTCTCATGTTGTCCAGGGGTAGAGAAATAAGCAGAAATTTCCTTTTTTTTATTGCTTGTTCGCCTGGCAGCCAGCACTCTTCCCTACCCTTCAACGCTCTTGTTATTTAAAAAAAAAAAAAAAAATTATTAAATTTTGATGATACAAAAGTGCACATATTACAATGAACAGCAATATGAGACCTGTTCATGCCTTACATAAAGTGCGTAGATTGGCCTGATGTCATAAAAAACATAACAGACCCCAAATATGTAGAAACAAGAAAATTTTATAGCAATTCGCAAATTCTACAGTTTTTTTTTCCAGACTAGACCCAGAGGAATCTTGTGGGTATTAGCCATTGTGGCAGTGCATGGCAATGCTGCGACGTAGCATGGCAACATTGGCACCCAGGACTCTGAGCCAAAGGGGCTGAGAGGGTCCAGAATGTAAACCATGTTATAAGGAAGACCCTTTTTTTCAGGTCCTTCCAGGTTTTCCTAAATGTAGCTGGGATCTGGAGCTCTGGAGATTTCGTAGAGCTCTGGGTGGGATGAGATCTCCTCCAGTCCTGGGGCCAGGTGTTGCCAATGACCAGCTTGGGCTGATCAGATGGCTAAGAGCAGCCTCATTAGGAAGCCAGCCCAGTGCTCAGAGAGGAGTGTTGGAGTTGTGTGTGTGCAGGAGGCACACGGACACATGCAGACTCAGGTGCTTGCTGGACGCACAAGGAACAGCCGGGGGAGGCTGGGAGAGGTCAGGAAGGTTGGTGACCCTAGGACCTGTGGTACACACTGCTAAGAGAGCAGATTGAGGGCTCACGTGGGGTAAGCAGCGTTAGTGTCTTGGAGCTGTGGAAAGCTTCAGAGCGAAGCTGAAAAAGACTGTCCCTTTTATGTTGTTTTTTTTTTTTTTTTTTTTGTGCCCTAAATAAACTGCATTTTACTTGCACCTCCTGTCTACAGTGGAGTGTCCTTGTTACACCATATTTACCTGAGATATGGTTCTCGCATGGAGAAAGGCTACAGAACCCCAGGACTAAGATTCTTGCATGACCTTATGCGTAAAAACCTCTTAATGGAAGGTCACAGAAAGGGTTGGTTGAAAACAACATGTCGTCTGCGAAAAGCATAATTTTGAGTTGAGATGTAAGCAGGGGGACCTCAGATGTCTGAAGCATTCTGGAAGTATATTGACAGCCGTTCTAAGGCAATATTGAATAACAGAGGAGATGGAGGGCATCCCTGTCTGGTGCCCTTCAGCAATGGAAAACGTGCTGAGATATACCAGGGGTACAGGTATGAGCACAGGGGGATGTATAAAGTGCTGACACAAAGGTCTTGAACTCACCAGAGAATTCCATCTCATCCAGCACACTAAAAAGCCGAGAGAATTGAATACTATCAAAGGTCTTTTCGGCATCAATTGAGACAAGGGCTCAAGTGGAGGCCGGAGGACATTTAGCATATTCCAGGACTGTTAGTAATTTACGAATATTAGAAACTGCTGAGCGGTCTTTAACAAATGTGTAGCAAGTAAGTTGCGCTCGGTCAAATTATAAGTGGGTGTTGAAATACGATGCAATAATCTCTCAAACCGAAGGGAAAGATTACGTGCAGATAAGGGAAATAAATAACTCAACTAGTGACCATAAATGAATTGTTACAAAGTTATGTGAACGTGTCAATCACAGCCCGGTGTTAAGTGTTTGTATGTGCATAGTGAGCTTTGACATAGTAAACAAATCATCTATAGCAAAACCATCCGTATGGACATTTTTATGAAACCATGTATGTGTGGATGATCAAATGTTATAAATCCACTGTGTATGAAGTCCAATAAGTGAAAGATATAAAGTGTATATAAAAATCGCTAATCATAAGTGAAAAAAAAGCATATAAGAGAACCTATATAATACATAAATCTATATAGTATATTAAACAAATAAAAAAAATATGGTGCAACCCAGTGCGCTCTGGTTCCTCTCAAAGTGGGAACTGCGGGGTTAATTGACTCAAGTCCTAGCGACAATATAGCAGGCAGTCATTTCAGAGAAATTGTGGTTTGCATAAAACAGTAGTTACTTTCCTTATTTCCGTGATGTCTGAGGGGAAAGTTTGTTCGTTCACAAGAGGATTCCTCAGGGATGTCCGCAAAAATCTGTGTCAGACCACACAATGGCCCAGAGAATCCGGAAAGGTCTGTGGTTATAATGATCCGGCACAATCTTTTCTCTCCAGATCTAGCAATCTGGTATAGTTTTCTCCTCTTGTAACGGGTTTTCTGAAGACTCACCGCCCGACTGATGGCGAAAACCTGTTGAAAAACTCCCAGGGGAAAAAACGGAGAAAGAAGGCGGGACCTTCTAAGTGCAGTAATTAAAGTTTTATTTCTTTTTTTTTTAAATATAAATTGCACTTACAAGATAACTGAATTAATCGAGCTTAAAATCGTTTAGCAGAATATCAGCTGTGAGCGGCGGAGACAGTTCTTCCTTTGACGCGTTTCGTTGATTTAACTTTTTCAAAAAGGAGTCATGTCTTCGCTTCTCACAAAACTTAATTTAAAGTGATCCAATTACCCTAAACAGTAACATCTGGTACTGGTTTGATCTCTCTAAATAAAATAGTCACAGGTTCACATCACTATGAGGATCGATGCTACATTTCGATATACTGAATAAAAAGATCATTAAATGTTAATATCAGACAGCTAAATGACCAATCTGATGGTTAAATAACTAAAAATAAGTTTAAAAAACGGGAATTAAAAAGGTTAGCTTTCATATAATGAAAAATATACCATTATAAAAAACTTCAAATATTTAGCTACAGGTTTTTAATAGCTGGTATTACTTCACATTTGAATCCTCAAGGTTCCACCTTTTTTCAGAGCAGCTTTGGGTTTATTTATTCACATATATTCACATTTATTCACATTTATTCTTAATTTATTAATTTAATTTATTTAATTTATTACTAAATATCACTTCTCCAGAAGCGCAGATTTATTTGTTTACATCCATTGGTTAATACCTTTTCATCTGTAGCTATGGAAAAATATAATTTTCTCCAAACCAGATCCATTAACCTTGAGAAAGTGTTCAGCTTCGAAAAATTAATTAACACCACTATTGAGCAGGATCTAAAGTCACTCAAATGGTTGTTAGAAAAACAATTGATCCTTTGGTGGGACATTACCACTCATGAACGCTACCTAGTAGACGGTATAGTTCCCAGAAGTCTCCGTTGGGATATCCCACCAAACGATGGACTCAAAGATCAGGAGTCACATCTAGAATGGTTGAGATTTCTTCACCATTGCGAGGAAAAACTCCTACAGCTCCCAATAGCTAGAAAGAGATGTAAATTGGATTTAGTGGAGATTAAGATAAAAGAGCTTAAAATAAAGATCGAATCTCAAGGAGAACCTGACCAATATAAAGACCAGGCAAAAGATTTGGAAACATTTCTAATTAAAAGAGACTTAGAACTTAAAAATAGAAAACATAAAAAATATATCAGAGACATGTTTGACTTTAAGAATCAAAGAGTTTATAAATGGCAAACCCCAACAGAGGAGGTTAACAGCTGCAATACTAGCGAGCAAGGCTTAGTTATAGCTCATGATGATCTGAATCGAGTCCCTAATATTACGAATTTCCATTGGAAACCAGTACATAAGAAACGCAAAAGAGAAAGAAGAGTTAAGCATCCCACCTCTAATTGAACATGATTCCAGTTCCCAAAACAAAAGACCCCTAACATACCCAACCCGTCCTAATTTATCCCTCTCCCAACGATATCACCCTATAATGGAACAAGAAGAGGAGGAACAGGAATCCCCGTTTAGTCCAAACGAATTAACCCCAAAAGCACAGGTTTTTTCGGAACACACCCGCCACAATCCTCCATACAAAGATACATATCTAAGGGGACACACGAGTCACCCACCCCAAAGAGGGAGGCGTCCTCCCTGGACACACAGAAACCATATTGGATGGGAAGACCGTACAGAACGACACTGGGGAGACCAAACATACTTAAGGGGAAGGGGAAGGAGAGGTCCATATGGGAATCAGAGACCCCACTTCGGAAAACAAAACCCACAAGGAGGGGCTGCAGAGGGGGACAAAAATTACACAACAGGATACAAAAGAACCTGGTAACAGATGGCATTTTCAATCTAAGTTCGGTCCCTCTTAGTGCTGATGAGGAGAAGGTCCTAAACCTAGGATTGAAATTTGCCCCCGTGCACAATTTAAACAAATTCTCCACCTATGTAGACCTCCAGAAATTTATTAGAAAGCTTAATATAAAAAAATATTACTCCTCTTTATCTAACACGACCACATCTAACACTACCACCACCCAAGAGAGAAAATATATATATACTTCACTTAAAAATAATTCCATTTTTAATCCCAAAAACAATGCCAACCACTTCATAGAAGTTTTTAAAGTCTAGTGGAAGAGGACA
This sequence comes from Nanorana parkeri, assembly GCF_000935625.1. Taxonomy (NCBI): domain Eukaryota; kingdom Metazoa; phylum Chordata; class Amphibia; order Anura; family Dicroglossidae; genus Nanorana; species Nanorana parkeri. The sequence goes on along the minus strand of NW_017306276.1, from coordinate 3,815,123 downwards.
TCAGATCGCTAAATATCAAACACTTCAAAAACAAAGCATTCATCAGTAAAGGAATTGAATCTCTTGAGGATAGAAAAGACATTGTCATTAGGCCTGCAGATAAGGGCGGAGCAGTGGTTGTGATGAACAGATATTATGAGTCGGAAATGGAAAACATTTTACAAACCAAGGATACTTATAAACTTTTAAAGAAAAATCCCACTTACGAATTTAAAAAGGAACTAACAATTTTGATTTATAAGGGTTATAAAAGTGAACTAATAACGAAAAAAGAAAAGGATTATTTACCTCTTCACTCTTATTTATATATTCCCCACTCCAGTAATTAATTTTTCACTATCACTTGTTATTTTTAACTTTGTATTTATTGGTCATATGTTGTTATATATACTTCAGTATACTCACCTCACGATCAATCGGTTATTAGGGTCTAGCATAATCACACTCCATTCAAATATTGTTAACCTTTGTTTCGCTGTACACCATAATATTCATCACGTATCAACTCCTTCTGTGAATGATTATTCACACACACCTTATTTGTACTTAAGTTTTAATTGCTACTTTATTATTGACTTATTTCTTTCACAATTCAGCCTTACTGTATCCTTCCTTTCCGAATCGATTGTCCATCTCCACTTGTTTCCTAGATCGGCCCATATACCCCTAAACTGATATATAGGCGCCTATATTAATATTTGTTGATTGCAACTGTGTTTAATCTTTGTATTGGTTCTACATATTTTTATCGCACTATTATCTGTATTATTAATTTACTTGATCGGACATGCTCTATCAGGATATTATAATTTTTATTATGTTTTTATTCGTTAATTGCAACTTCGCGGGGAATACGTCTGTGCTAAAACCCAATCCCGGCACCACTCACTAAAAGTTTTCTACCAACTTCACTCTGGTGAGTACCCACCCGAGAGGGACAGTTCGGAACAATTCGAAGCACATTGCTGTTTTTGCACATTTGTACATTTTGCACACGGAATCTACCGTTCACCTGTTACTCGCGAGTGACAGTTTGGATCAATCTCAAGTACACTGCTACTTTTGCACATTTTTATATTTGCACACGGAAACCACCTTTCACTTGGATTTTTTAAGCATTGGACACTGATTTTGACGCTTTAAACATTGTTCGTTTATTTATTCCATCGGAATGAATTTTATTGGTTCTAATTGTTTTTTGTATTTTGGTTAGACTGGTTTTATTTATACTTTTTTATGAAGCTAGTCCTGTTTTTATACTTATATATTAGCTTCTATATTTGACCTCGCCAGAATCATTTATAGCTCATTTTTTTGCTCATACAGTTACCTTTAGCGCTTTGTTTCTTTCGAACATTTGAGTCCTTACCTGGGCAGGGGAAATTAATTGTGGTAGTACCTTAGCAAGTCTGTCCACTACTATTTGGGATAATAGCTTAGCGTCAGTGTTAAGAGAAATTGGTTGATAAGAGCCTGGGAGAGTGGTATACCTGTCCTTTTTGTGCAGCGCTTTATTATAAGCCTCTGTGCCAGTCTCACCTCCCTGGCACATGGCATTAAAAACCCTGTGTAGGGTAGGCGAGATACTGTATGTTCTTGCCGCATCTTATAAAATTAATTTGTATAGCCATCCAGGCCTGGGGATTTGCTGTTGGAGGAAGCTTTAAGGGCGCTCAAGACTTCCTCCAGGGAAATATCAGCATTTACATAGGAGAGCTCTTCCTCTGTTATCGTAGGTAAGGATTGCTAAATTGTGGGTAGTCCCCCTGTGTATGCCTAGTTTTACACCTCTCCCCCTAATTGCATAATTAGAAAAGATAGAAGGTTGTAAGGGTTTCTGGAGGGGTGTAAATGACCGTCCAAGAGATATGTAAAGAAATATACAATTTATTACTAATACATGCTTAATTGGTTACATACATGATTCAAATCAATCTTATTAAAAATCAAATCCCTGCAGAGGATACATCAATACATTGATTGTTAACAGCTCTAAAAATCATTTGATCCAACATTCAGATGTAGTTGCATAATTCTAACCAATTGATGGTTTTTTCAAAGCATAGCTTAACTTAATAGGCCCGACGCGTTTCCGAGGTCTTCCTGGCCAGGGTTGTAAGTCGTTGGGGATGAGGGGAGCGATTGCACACCAGAGACGGACCCAAGGACTCCATTCGTTTCAGGAACGTAAGTGCTTCGGAGGGATCTTAAAAAGAGTGAGTGCCGTCCACGGATTGGAACCAAAGGGTAGCAGGATAGGCTAGTGTGAATCTAAAACTCTACTGGTAAAGAAGTGGGAAAGCTTTGCTGAATGCCTTCGTTTTTTCCTAACTTCAGCAGAATAGTCTGCGAAGATGAGGAGACGGTGATCATCCAGATGTAGCTCCTTCTTGGTGTGGAAAGCCTGAAGGACTGACAAGTGGTCGTTGTAATCTAAGTAGCCGGTCGATAACCGGCCTTGGAGTTTTCCGTTCAGGGTTCGGAGGACCCACTCGATGTGCTCAGTTTACTTTGCAAGATGAAGCAAGAACGAGGAGATCCGGGATATGACTCTGGCAGGACAATGATCCTCACGTTATTGCAGCGAGAGCAGTCTTCCAGATCATCCACTCGGTGCAGAAGTGTTGTTCTTCTCTCTGCGTCCTCTACATCAGGGGTCATGTCCTCATGTACAATGCAAGACTCAATTTATTTTTATTTTTTCGGGGGGGGGGGGTTTACTTGGAAACAGGGGCTTTTTGTAACATATTCTAGATCACATTTGTTTCTCAAAACGGAGAACTGTGCTAAGTTGAATCTGAGCTTGCCACTGAGAAGACAATATGAAGAGTAGTATAACTATTGTGTTTTATTAAATCAAAATATAAATACACGTCTCTGCATTTTAAATGCTGGCAGTCCATAAATTATAATGTAAATGACCCAAAGAGCATTAATGTATGCAAGAAATGTATTACAAACACAACTCTAAAAATGTATTTGCTTCCTTACCTGATTTTCCTCTTTGTCATTTTTTAACACCATTATCAGGTCTTCAACCAAAGTTTTATATTAAAGCTGAATTGTAGGCAAAACAAATATTGTATAAAAAGAAGAGACTTGGACTGTATATATTCTTTCAAATTTGTGCAGTAATCTAGCATGAAAAAACATATTGCCTCTGTGCAGTAAGTTTCTTGTACTAAAGAACTGTCAATGCTTCTTACTTTGCTTGTATAGGGTGTCTGGCCTTGTACCTGCCCTCTGTAGTTTTCTACAGGCAGCCTGTAGTGGGCAGACCTGCTGGGTCCCTCCCACAGCTCTGCTCTCTGTACAGGTTATGTGCACCCAGGTAATATATAAATGCTACATTTACAAAGTAATATTTGCGTTTACAAAAGCATTTGGTGCAAACAAAGTATATTTATATCATTTGTGTCCATTAATGGATATAGTAAATGAGTTTTGGTTCCTGGAGCTCATCTTTAAATAAAGGGCTTGTTTGGAACCATGTAACACTTTCTTTTGATGATTCCCTCAGTAATGGCAAGTTGTACATTCTTTATGAAAGATTTATTAGTCTTTAAGAAATATACAAGTATGTTTAGACCATCCACAAGGATGCTCATTGCTCACCTAAGATGGGCACATTTAAGAAATATCTGGGCTGTTTGTTTAGTTCACTAACCAGGTTGTAGCTTTTACCATTGTCCCATTGGATTATGTTTAACTAACAATCTGATGGTGGAGGGCCCATTACAAGGCAAGGTTAGGAGATTGACTATTAGAAATGTAAATGAGAACCCATGTTTATTGTTACTTCATGGAACAAAACTAAAGGTGCAATGCAAGCTGACTATCATAATAATGGCTAACATTGGCCTTCACATTCTGGCCCGATGTGTATACATGTCTTTGCAGAGCAATGTTTGAGAATTCCAAATGAAGTTCAGAATCTGGTTGTTGCAGGGGTTTAAAGGTGTATGCAGATTCTGGAACCGGAGACCATCCTAAAGAATACCAAATTTTTTTTCAATAAGTCTTTATTGGAGTTTTCAGATATTTTTTTTTTTTTTTCTTCAAACAGTAGGAAATTGCAGGTGTATGAAACCGTATAAACATCATCAAAATAAACATCATAATGTTATGCACCTTTTAAGAAGAACTATCCGTGTCTCCAAAGCAGAGGAGATGGATAGTAGATAGTAGGAAAAAAGGAAATAGAAATACAGAGAAGGGGGGAGGGAGGAAAGGTGGACAGTAAGACATAAGCAAGGACGTTGGTATATCACGCAATTGGGGTGTTTACGTACAAGTGAGTATACAGGAAGTAATGGTGTGAAAGCACATCTATTCACATATGCCAGTACTTCCAAGAATCACAAAATTTGACATGGGATCCATCTTTAAAGGACATACATTTTTCATATGCATAGTGAAGATTAACAATGGACAACATTTCTGATGTGTTCGGGGAATTCAGGCTCTTCCAGTGGCGTACAATTGTGAGTCTAGCTGCTAATAGTATGTGGGATACTACAGTTCTATAATTAAGGGGGAACTTTGTGAGTCCTATAGATAGCAGGCCCAGCGCAGGGTTGGGTGAGGTCAGTATACCGGTTACCCGTGAAATCCGCTCGAAAACTTGTTTCCAGAAGCTCGTAAGGCTCTTACAAGACCAGAGGATATGATATAGATTGCCTAGTTGGCCACATTCTCTCCAGCAGGTTGGTGGGGAAGACGGGTACATCCTGTGCAATCGTACTGGGGTGAAGTACCAGTGGAAGGTTATTTTATGTTGGCTAGTGACCAGAGATCGACACAGGTGGTCGCCTTGTAGGTGGAATCAAGGGCTTTCATCCACTGTTGTGGTGAGAAGGTGGTATGTAGTTCATCTTCCCATTTTTGGAGGGATCGACACTTGGTAAACTGTAATTTATTGTGGAGCAGGCAATAGAATAGGGAGACCCTTTTTTTTCTGGCTTCTGCGTGAAAAAAAATTCCAGGCAGAATGGGGTATAGTATATGAACTAATAGTCACCAGAACAAAAAGTTGCGCTAGGAGGAAACACTATGTGTAAATAATGACCAGCTGCAGCAATGTGCATTGGAACCACAGTAAAATCTACGATATGCTGCGCTTGGTATGTGAAATAAAGAAATAGTTGAAATAATTGAAAATTATTCACCTATTTCTTTATTTCACATACCAAGCGCAGCATATCTTAGATTTCTATATGAACTAATAGCAAAGTTGCGTAGTGAGTGTGAGATTTGGCAAAATAGATAAGCATCTCCTGCTGGCAAGTCAAATTCTTTTTGAAGTGTGGGAAATGATTTCAACCTTGGGCCCTTAAAAAGGTCTTTGAGGGAGGTAACGCCCTTGATTGACCGGTCGTTCAATCGGACATTTGGAATTATTATTTCTAGGGCTTTAATAGGGATGTTGACCGGAATGGTTGACTGTGCCCAAAATGCCAGGTTCCCCTGCCCGACTTGACACACCTCATATGGTTATGCCCCCATGTACAAACCTTGTGGGAGGAGGTTATCTCCTATATGAATGTACATTCTGGGCGTACTAGAACACCTTCACCTGATATTTTGTCTTTCATTGTCCAGCCCCAGAGCAACCCGACACATCATCAGCACTGACAAGATGGGAACACATCTGCATCATAAGCACCAAAAAAGCCATCTTGATAGACTGGTTGACACCCACCCCAACATCACTACTAGGTTTAAGTCGGTGGTACATAGGCTCATGTTGATTTGACAAATTAGATACAAAATTCAATATGCAACGCACCAAAAAAAAATTCGCTACCTGGTCTGCCTGATTGCTGAATTACAGAGCAATTGCGTGACCTAATGATTATTTTCCAATACTCCACGTGGTTCCTCACGGCCAAACTCTCTAACACCCTTGGCGATCTAGATGTCCTTTAGCAGCCCCTTTACTCATTGTTCATTTTTACTCCCCCCATGATTATAATTTCCCCATTATCTTTTTATCTTTTCACCTTGGGATTGCAATTCTGAATCGCTCTACTACTACCCAACAACTATTCTTTTTTTCTACATTCAATGGATCGTATGTTGTTTAAGGCTATTCAAATTTTTTAATTGATAAATGACTCCCTAGTTACCGTTGAGTTTTGAAATTTATGTTTTCGGTGTACATCGTTATATGACGGCGCCTCTCATGATCACATGATTGTGCACAATTGAAATTTACCTGTGGATGTTCCCACAACTCATTTTGTCTTACCAATGTTTGTACATAATGCACAGTTGAAATCTAATAAGTGTACTGTATTTACTTTACAATAAAAATTAACATGCAAAAAAAAAAAAAGGGATGGTGATAGCTCGGTATGGGTCACTCTGCTCCGGTTTAGTGTGGAGAAGGTGCCATGCATCTAAAGTAGCTTTGGTCATAGGTGACACATGGGCTAGTGTTGCTGAGGGAAGTGAGTCGCATATCAGGTAGATATGGGCATTGCCGAGCGGGAGGAAGGATGCTTCCACCTCGCACCAACATTTTTAGAGTGTTGTGGGTTCAGCCAAGCTTTCAGTTGGTCTAGCAATGTAGCATAATAATCTTTTAAATACAGATATCCGAGGCCACCCACTTTTCTATTTTTTTTTTAGGATTGATAATGAGTATCTCGGTTTTTTTGCCTTGCCAGATAAGTCTACTTACAATATTTGTGGATTGTCTTAAAATAACTGTTGGGAATAGGTATTGGTAGAGTTCTTAACAACTACAATAGTTGAGGTTAAATGTAGCTATTCTCGCAGACCAGGATAGAGTGTCTCTGTCTGGTTGTTTAACAGAGTTCGCAAGTGTTCTAGAAAGGGCACATAGTTGTGTTCGTATATCATGGAGACGGAGTTAGTCAATGTTACCCCTAGATATGGAACACCCGTAGAGTTCCACTGGTATGGAAAATGTGATTGTAAAACCATTCTACTAGCCGTTGAGATTCCCAAGCCTAGGATCTTGAATTATTAGTTTTATAGTATGACACTGCACTAAATGAGTCTAAAACTCCCAATACCGCGACCAGGGAAGTTTCCTGGTCAGAGGAGTAGCAAGATGTCAGCCGCAAATAGACTAATCTTATGTAGGTGTTGGTTAAACCGGAATCCCGAGATGTGCATGTGGGTTCTAATGGTTTCTGCTAGAGGTTCTATGGTAAGATTGAAAATCAGTGGAGAGAGAGGGCACCCTTGCCTGGTGCCATTGGTGATAAGAAAAGGTTTAGACAGGGCATCCGATGTAAATACTCGAGCTGAGGGCGTTGAGTATAGTGCCATGATGACGGATATTATCCAGCCTGAAAAGCCGAATTTGCGGGGGACATGTTGCATGTAGCCCCAATGCACCCTGTCGAACACCTTTTCCGCATCTAAGGCAAGGAGCAGAGAGGGTGCCTTGGAGCTATGGGCATGGTGGATAATGTTAAGAACACGTCGGGTGGTGTCAGGCGCTCCTCTCCCCTTAACAAAACCTGATTGGTCGAGGTGGACCAAGGAGGGGAGAACTGCCGTCAGTCTGTTTGCTAATATTTTTGCATAAAAATTTAGATCAGTGTTAAGGAGCGAGATAGGGTGAACATTTTGAGGAGAAACAGGTGGGGAATCAATACTTGTGCGAAACATTGATGGTATTCACTGGTGAAGCCTTCAGGCCCAGGAGCCTTATTAGAGGGTAGAGACTTAATAGTTGTATTTCTTGTGGGGTGATAGGCGCGTTTAAGATTATGTAGGTGTTCCTCGGAGAGATTGGGAAGGTTAATTTTGTTGAGGAATTTGAGAATGTCTGATTCCGAGGGTTGGGGTGTAGATTGATCATCTTTAAGGTTATAAAGATTTACTATAGTATGAGCTAAATGCATCAGCTATCTCCTGGGGATGCCAAAGTTTGTCTTTATGCCCCATGGGAATTATGTAGGGGATTTTGGTTCGCCCTTTTTGAGTTTTGAGGCGATTCGCCAATAGTTTCCCTGCTCTATTGCCATTAGAGTAGAAGTTGGCCTTATATCTAAAAAGTTGTTTATCATGCTGTTCTACAAGGAATAATCTAAGGTCTGCTCTTAGTTTAGTTAGGGCCGTGGATGTGGCTGTGGTGGGATGCGTTTTTGTTTTTAGAATCTAGAGTGTGGATTTGAGAGAGTAGGTGTGTAAGTTGGCAAGAACTCTGCTTCTTTGTTGGCGCCCCTATTTGCATCAGTATTCCTCGTGCGAACGCCTTATGGGCATTCCACAGAGTATAAACATTATCAACAGAGGGTGCATTAATATCAAAAAAGTATTTCAAAGCTTTTTTAATCACATTTTTGTTGGCTGGGAGGAGCATCTGAGAAACATTTATTATGCCACAAATAAACATCTGGACATATAGGGCGATCGGATATGGTTATTGACACCGGTGCATGATCTGGCCATGTAATATCGCCAATGCGTGACATATGCACCTGTGTCAATAAGCGTTTATCGACAAATATCAAATCAATTCTGGAATAGGAAGTATGTGGAGCTGAAAAGAAAGTTTAGTCTCTCTCTGAGGCATGCATGCAGCGCCATACATCAGAGATTCTTCGGTCATAAGTTGTTTCATATTGGGTGAGTGACGCTTAATTGGATTGGCTCTGTCAGCTCTCTGGTATCTTCTGAAGATAAGTTAAGTCTTCTCACCTCATGTTGGGCCTCTGTCTCTGAGGAAAGCTGCGGCCTCGCTTTTTGGCAGGGCTCCGGTTTTTGGATGGCGTGCCGATGACGTCGCCAAGCCGATCTCGGAGTGTGGGGAAATAGAAGGTCCTTCAGAGGGGAGAGAGGTTGCGAGGGCTGATGGGGCCTTAAGCACCACCGGACGCAACGGACCAACGCCATCTTGGCCTCGTTTGCGGGACGGAGCAGCGAAAAAGTCTGTGTTTTTTTTTTTCTTTGACATCTCCACCGGGTGGTAGTAGAGGTGTAGTGGCCCGGGAGTGTCGTTAGGACTGCTGATTGTAGCTTTGGGTAGCCTCTAGGCACGATGCTGCATGGAGCTCACTCGGGCAGCTTCCATGCAGTTCAAGCGTCGGCCACGCCCCCAGAATACCACATTTTAAGGGCAAGACTATTTTTTGATCATGTTGATACAACTAAATATATACTGAAGAGATCTAAAGTAATCACTTTTTTCCACCCTAATGCATATTCACTTCTCCAGCAGCAATTCACACCATGCATCTTTTTTTAAACTTTAAAAACCCAGCAGTCATTCTCCCTTCCTTGATTATCCTGTGCCTCCTCTCCTCTCATAGCCCTGCACATATTATTTTTGGTGCCAGAACATATGCTGTTTAATCCTTACTGGTTGATTTCCCCCTCGAGTGTGGGACCATACATTATATATTCTGGAACTGGAAGAATATGTTCTCATGTGGCTGAATCACAGCGGGCTGCTTCTGAGAGCACCTTGCCAACCACTGAATCTGAGCCTAAGGGAATGGTGCCAAGATTTCTTGAAAGAACCCTCTCCATAGGTTCATGGAAGATTGCACATTAAATTACCCTGTAACCTTAAACAGGAGATCCAAAAGTCCTGTATAAAAAAAACTGCTGAATCTGGTCATAAGGAATGATGTCTCTCTGGACTATTTCATATTCCTGTTCTCAAACAAATGTCTATACTGATCTAGCATTATTAGCTTTAGCTGATGTAGGTAAGTTGTTGATTTTATCAAATATGAAAGCTTGTCTTATTACTCTGCGCAAATATATTAGCTGCAAATATATTAGCTGGATGTGATGATTATCATGTAGAAACAAGAGTCTGTCCCTTGATTTAAAAAGCAGCATTTTGTGACCTGGAAAATGAAGCTACATTGCAGCTATGTATTTGTCTATTACACTCCTTTTGAAAAGAACATAGTATAATCATATGATTAATGTAAACCCAGAATTTGGTTACCTACTGCAGGTAGATGTTCTATTCAGGCCCCATTTCTATTTCTTGATTTACACTGCCAACTAGACATGTGCACTGGCAAAAAATTTGTTTAGTTTCGTTTAGTTTTGATTCGGATTTTGTGTTATTTTGTGATTCGGTTGTGAAGTCAATTCGGATTCGGACGAAATTCGTTAGCGGTAGTTCGTTTTGGACGTTCTTTCATATAATTGGAAACAGCTCCTATTCTACACACATTTTCAAAAATCTTTTACAGTGCTTTTGGGAGTCCTAAAGCTTGGCATACACTTATATGCGAACCTATACTTCAACTGTTAATTCACCTGTCTCCTTGTCTCCCACACATCACTGGTGCTCATTGAAACTGCCCATCACACTGCTGGGCCTCTCTCTCCTTCTCTCTCCTTCTCTCTCCTTCTCTCTCCTTCTCTCTCCTTCGCTCTCCTTCGCTCTCCTTCGCTCTCCTTCGCTCTCCTTCGCTCTCCTTCGCTCTCCTTCGCTCTCCTTCTCTCTCCTTCTCTCTCGCTCTCCTTCTCTCTCTGTCGCGCTCTCTCGCTCTCCTTCTCTCTCTGTCGCGCTCTCTCGCTCTCCTTCTCTCTCTGTCGCGCTCTGTCGTTCTCTCTCGATATATACACTATATTACCAAAAGTATTGGTAATACTATTATATATAGTATTGGTAACACCTGAACCCAAATCATTGGGTTCAGGTGTTCTGTGAAATTTCCTTGCTACTAAATATTCTGCGGTCAACTGTTATTGGTATTATAACAAAGTGGTAGGCCACGTAAAATGACAGTCGGGTCAGCACATGCTGAAGTGCACAGAAGTCGTCAATTGTCTGCAGAGTCAATAACTACAGACCTGCAAACATGGATGAGCGAGTTTGGGGTAGAGGAACTTGACTGGACTGGCCTGCACAGAGTCCTGACCTCAACCTGACAGAACACCTTTGTTATGAATTGGAGCTGACACTGCGAGCCAGGCCTTCTCGTCCAACATCAGCACCTGACCTCACAAATGCACTTCTGGAAGAATGGACAAACATTCCCATAGACACACTCCTAAACCTTGTGGACAGCCTTCCCAGAAGAGTTGAAGCTGTTATAGCGGCAAAGGGTGCACCAACTCAATATTGAATCCTACGGACCAAGACCCGGATGCCAATAAAGTTCATGTGCGTGTAAAGTCAGGTGTCCCAATATTTTTGGTAATTATAGTCCTCTCTCTCTGCAGTATAATGTGCTTTGAGCAGAAGTTGACCTGTATGCTATCATTTTAAATAGCATACAACAAAGTAATTTGGCAAAAGGTCTGTAATTTTAATTTTTTTACTTACACAAATATGTTTGTAGGATCACTGAGCAAAGAGATTTTGGCTTTGAAAACATTCTCTAAATTTGACCATTTATTTTATGTTTTACTGCTATTTTATAATTGAGTGGTAATGTGATCAAAAGCTCAAGCACAGGTCTGACATCTACAGTAAGTAAATGTAATTTTACAAACTTTTCTGAAGGTCAGACAGGTAATTTATTTCTATACTTTTATCTATTTTTGCAATGCTTTTTTGTGAATGAAGCACTTTATTGTTTTAGTGTATGAACACGGGGTACTTTGTAAATACCAGTAGATAAGTGCAAATATAAACAGGAACTGCAAACCATTAACCTTCTCTGTGTCCAATGAAGCATCCTTTCAATGTCATTAGACCCACACACTACTCTGAATCAATACATTGCTTCTCTTAATAACAAAATGGACAAACTAATAATATTGTCTAAGGAAGAGCGGGCATTGCTCTTTCATGACTTCAGTTATTTTAATCACTTTTCCTTGAAACCCCATCAAAGTAAAATGGCTTTAGGTAAAGGACAGTTTGTTCTGCCACAAACATCCCCTTGAAATGTATATATTAAGGTAAATGAGTCCATCCAAGTAAAATATTAGTCAAAGCAGAAAACCCATGTAAATAAGCTTTCCATTTCCACAGGTAAATGGGTATATTTTGTGAAGTTTAATGCAGTAGCCATGTAGGTAGGACATTTACATCCTGTATTGCTGTCTCCAAATTGGCAAAAAGAGAATGCAAAACCCAATCTGCCCTTGAGATATTCTGAAGTAGGTTAAAAAAGTACCTTGCTTTTTTAACCAAAGATAATTTTTATATCTTTGTCAAATTGTGATTGCCCTTTTCTTATGTTTGCTCAATTCCTGTTTATTTTTATTGAAGGTTTACAGTAATAAGAATGACACAACATGTACAGTATGTAAAAAAAAGAGCATGAGACGGGACATTGGTATATGCTATGTTTTTAAGGATTTAGTACACCTTAGGCTAAATTCACAAATCTTTAACAGAAGGATAAAGAGCTTTATTTTAGCTTTGTCACTTTTATTTTCAAATTCAATTTGACTCGGCTGAAAATTAGTCACTTTTTAGGAAATAAGGATCCTTTTTTTCCAGTGTGTTTTAATTTGTGAATTGAACCTATATACAAAGAAAATACTTCTTGAAGAAACTTCAAACCAGATAGTGGGATTGATTTTACTAAAGGTGTAAAGTAGTTCAAAGTGAATTTTCATTTTATCTTTGTGATTTGAGGTGAAACAAAGTAAAATAATCTAAACAATCATGTGCAAGGACAACTAAAGAACCAGGATTTTTGTTCCTACATAATTGAATAACTGAAGTTGGCATAACGTAACGTCATTTACCTAGCAAAGTTAATTTTCACCTGGGTTAGTGAAGGAGTTGTTGTTGTGCACTAATCATTTTAATCATGTGCAAGGAAAAAACATTTATTTTAAAATGTTTCCTTGCACATGATTGGGTAGTCATTTCAAAAGTAGATTTTTTTTCACTTTGGTTTAGCTCATTAACAAAGATTAAGTTAAGATTTACTGTGCACAGTGAAAATCAACTTTGTAAATTAAACATGCTGTACACTTTTTTTAGTAAATTGGGGTCACTGCATTCAGTAATAAAAGCTTCTTACACAAATACCCATGGCCCTTCTTCTTTCTTCCTTTTTTTTTTTTATTTGGGAAACATCTCCCTTTTTAAGAAGAACATATTCCCATGTAGAAGTTCACAAGTTTATTAAAATAATATGGTTCATTTCAATCCATTTTATGATTGTGGATTTGGTAGTCCTTAGTTTCCAGGCATGTGTTTGTCCTACTGAAGTTATATGCTGACAAGAAAGAGAAAAGACAAGAGCACCACAACCTTGTGCATTAAATTATGAAACTCGGGGGACAAATGTATAAGTAATCAAGTTGCACTTGAAATTATATGATGACAGTCCATCTATTGTGTTTCCATCTTTTGAATACTGTGTATCATGCAGGTTGTAACAAAGTAACTTCTGCCACTTCACATGGAGTTATTCAGGGACCCAACAGCGCTAGGTTGTGGTGCTTTTTGTCTTTTTATCTGTCTTGTCTTTCAGTTGCAGTTTATTTTCCTTTTACTCAAGCAACACACCGAGCCTCTCTCAATAAGTCTTTGTCATTTTTGAAACTTGGAATAAAGTGCTCAACAATATAACTGACTTCAAAGCATATTATGTGATACAAACAAATGAAAATATACACAACATAAAACAATGAATAAAGCAATGTATATACAACATTAAAAAAATATTTAAAAAGGGAGGTACATCAATGTAGCATTGAAAGAAATACACTTCTGGACGTGCCGCATACAAATTTTTTAATTATATAAATATAATTATCTAAATAATCTAAAAAGAGTGTTTTTCCTGGGTTGTAAGTAGTCATGATGCTGTCCCTTTTTATGATATTAATGTGAACACTGATGCCAACTAGGAATGTCCCGATACCGGTACTAGCATCGGTATCGGGACCTATGCAGGGCCTTTTGACAAGTACTTGTACTTGTCAAAATGCCCCGATACTTAAGGCAGATACTGGCACTTAACATTTTTCAATCGGGTCAGCTGTCCGCGTCTCCTCCTCCACCTTCCCGGCTATAACATACCTCTCCTCCGTTCCGTTCTCCGTGGGTGACGCCTCCTCCTCTTCAGCGTCATCCGGCTCCTCCCACCTATCTCGCTCAAGGCTCCAGATTCAATTGCAAGTTACACGTACTTCCTGGTAACTTGCTCGCCTCTCTTCAGAGAGGCGAGCTCGTATCAGCCTCTCACCTGTCACATTCCTGTGCTCTGCAAGTTCAGACTCATCCAGTCTGCTCCACTACTAACTGAAGTACAAAGTTTTCTGCAGGTCTACAGCCTCCTGATCAAAGTGGCTCTTCAAGTCTGCATAAACGCAAGTAACAATTAACCTTACTAATTTTTGTCCTTGGTGGGACTTCTGTCCAAAACATTATTCATTTGCGTTCCCTGGACTGTTTATCATATACTTTTACTTCCTAATTACCAGGGCTGCAGAAATTAACGATTAATCCTTTGATTAATTGTTAATTTTTTTGATCGATCAAAATTATTTTGATTGGTACTCACCTCTCCGCCGGCTTTCGGGTCTTCCGTCGGAGTTCCAGTGACGTCACGGACAACAACGTCACCGGACTCCTCACACTTCCCCAAGTGGCTCTGTCGGCTAACCAAGGGAAGGGGGGAGGAGTCCGGTGACGTCGATGTCCGTGAAAAGTGTCCATAAGCAGCTATTGTGAAAGGTTGCACTGCTGGAATGCCCCCCTCAGCTCTCTCTCCTCCTCAATTAAGGGACAGCCGGATCACCCTGGGTTCTAAGGCGTTGATGGGCAGCCTTGCTTCCTTTGATGACCATGTCCCCTGTAATGAGAGGGTATCCAGAACTTCCCCTTTCCCAGCCCAAGAAGCTGTAATACATTGTAAGGGAGGACGAATGTATCCCCGAGGCCCTACAGGCATTGAGCGCAGCCGCAGGGCCCTGCTTCCAGTGCTGATATGGCACCAAATTCAGGAAAAACCAGCACTCCCAATAACGGCTCATGGCTGCAACACAATGTTTATAGTGTTCCACGCTACCCAAGCAGGGGACTAGGAGCAACACACTGGGCACCAAGAAAGGACGGGGAGAAGAGGGGAGACAGGCAACCCACTTACCACAGCCGCACAGCTTGACATATGAAGCAAGGTACAGAAGCCATTGTGGCAGGCATAACACCTTGTGGCAAGGAGGTCTTCAGGGACGGGGCTTCCCCAGACTGGTGGACCACCTTGGACCTGTATAGCATCCTGCAGCTAACTGTATGTGCGTTATAATTAATCGATAAAAAAAAATATGATTAATCGAACAGGAAAATTTTAATCATTACCAGCCCTACTAATTACATAATTTGCCAGATAAGTGACTATAGGCTTTGATCTGTCCTTGTACACCTTCTACTAATCCACAGCTGTGATTCCAGGAATTGCACATTATTTAGCAAAGTGTGTTACACTGGCGCAGGCACTGCTCAAGGCAGTTCCACACCATGAAATACAGCATCGGAGCTGGCACGTGACCGGCACCCACTCCATTCGGCTCACTATGCACCCGTAGAGCGGGCTCAGTACGGCACCTGTCAGCAGCCCTGGAGAGACCCAATATGCAGCGCTGGAGACATCTATACACAGCCCTGGAGAGACTCATTCACAGTCTGGTGACATCTGGACGTCCCACCAGGCTGCGTCTAGATGCCAGCAGGCTGCGTCCAGATTCTTTCTGATCTGTATTTAGCACTGGTGAGATCTCGCTTCACCTGACGTCCCACCAGGCTGCGTCTAGATGCCAGCAGGCTGCGTCTAGATGCCAGCAGGCTGCGTCCAGATTCTGTCTGATCTGTATTTAGCACTGGTGAGATCTCGCTTCACCCCTGGTGAGACCTGCATGCAGCCTGGTGACATCTGAATGCAGCCTGGTGAGAAACTGGCCTAGTCTGTATTGTTTTAGAAAAAAATGTCACATGTCCCTTTTAAGAAAAAAGTATCGATAATTGGTATCGGCAAGTACCTGAGGGCAAGTACTTGGTCTTGAAAAAGTGGTATCGGGACATTCCTAGTGCCAACCTCATTTATTCAAAGTTGTTCACCATTAGTAGCGTTACCTACACACAAAACATACTGGTGTGGTTTTATTTGCTGCTCAATTCAATCACAAAACAATATAATGTTATCTCCCCAGTGCTTGTCTCACTGTACTGCAGGTGTGTGTGTGTATTATTGTGTGTTTCCCAGGCTCCATTCACATATAGCGTTTGCATTTCCCACACGGTTTTCTGTGTGAAAGCCCACACGGGACGCAAACACTGTGAAAAAACTGCACGGATTCCACTTGTTTGCGGCTAATATATATAGCCGTGAACGTGCGAAATCCACTGGATTTTGAGGGCTGTACTCTGTGGCCCCTGCAATAGTCAGAACAATGCACATTAAAGTGCATTGTTGTCTCTGTTTAGAGCGGCTCCGCACGTATTTGGTACAGCCGAATAAGAGCAGACAGCCGCTCCAGTGTAATTGTTCTCAGGAGTGTTATTGTCAGGGCTTGAAAAATTTGATGGTGTTTCACCAGTCAGTCAAAAATTTCACCAGTCAGCATGACCAGACTATAGCCTTGCAATTTATGTTAAATTTTTGGGACAGATAGAGCTTTCTTTTGGAGCTATATAATCACCACTGGGGGAGCGGGGGTTTTTTTTTTTTACTAATGAAAAAAGTACCATAAATGTAAAAAAGTTATGTTATAAAACATTTATTCTTGGGGGCGTGGCTTGGCTCGAGACCAAGATGGACGCTTGAATCTTCTCCCCCGTCACCTGGGCTCCCCTCATTAAGCTGTTACTCGGGCACCCCACACTCGATACTACCTTTACCATGGGGAAAACCGGGAAAAACACCCCGCAACCAAAACTCCAAAAGGAGCAAACTCTCAACCCGGACGGAGCCTCCCGGAGCTATTCCGCTCTCAACCGCCGGACCGCCACGTGCTGATGGAGGCACCATCTTCACCAGAGGAATATTCCTCACACAGCAGCCCTAACAGACCGTCCCTGGAGGACATGCAACCACTCCACCCGGACCTGATGGCGCTGATGGGACAGATGCCTCGTATGTCCGACCTTAACAACATAGCTCTGGACATTAAATCTACGCTATCGGCGGCAATATCGGAGTTGAAATCCGACCTTCACTCCCTGTCAGGCCGCATCCTATCGATAGAAGAGGTGACCACGCGCCATTCAGCAGCATTGACCAGAGCTCGTCAGACCTCTAATGCGCACTCCATCCGCCTGCTCGAGATGCACCGTCATCTGGAGGATCTGGACAACCGAGGCCGCCGCCACAACCTAAGAGTGAGAGGTGTCCCAGAGGCGGTAGAAGCGGATCAACTTGAATCTGCACTACTCTCCATCTTCAATGGCTTGCTGGACAGACCACCTGAATCCCCGGTCAACCTGGAGCGTTTTCACCGCGCCCTGCGCCCCAAAGGACGAGA
>NW_017306276.1:3793696-3794661 GCF_000935625.1 Nanorana parkeri | reverse complement strand
CCCTCTACCTTCCCGCCCGCTTCCTTCCACTCCTATTGAGATTTGATCAACCCATTGCCTACTCATTAAGTGTATCACCCTCTCTCCTTTGTTAAACCCCAACAACATGGACAACCCCACCACGACCGCCTGCAATGCCCCTCTCACAGTGAAAGTCATATCAATCAATGCCAAGGGACTTAACGCTCCGGAAAAGAGGTCCCAATTCCTCCGAGCATTCTCACATCACAAAGCTCAAATAGTACTACTGCAGGAAACGCACTTCAGAACAGACGCCATACCCAAACTAGGCAACCACAAGTTCCCTATAGCCTATCACTCCACCTCGGCTACTGCCAAAGCTAAAGGGGTATCCATCATTTTTTTTTAATCACGGCCCGACGAATTGACGTGGAAGGCCGCTATATTTTTCTTAAAGGCAGGCTACATAACACCCCGATTACCATCGCTAACCTCTACTGCCCCAATGCTGGTCAGGCCCAATTCTTCCGCAAAGTGTGCGCATTGCTACAGGACTTTGCCGAGGGTAAACTTATCCTAGGCGGGGACTTCAACGTACCACTGAACCCTCTCTTAGACTCCTCCACTGGCACATCATCGATACCCTTTCGCAGCTTACGCACAATCAAAAAACTCCTGACATCTCTTAACCTTCATGATACGTGGAGATTCCTTCACCCAACGGTGAAAGACTTCACTTTCTTTTCCCACCCACACTCTAGCTATTCTAGGCTGGATTACCTTTTTTTTTTTAAATCAAGTAATTTTTTATTAAGGTTTTACAGAAAGTTATAACACAGTGTCATGTTGCAGTCAGTACAGCATGAGTTAACGCATAAGGGCATAATATCAACAGCAATCAAGACACTAAGACAAGAGGGAAGGGTAGACAGATACCTTTGGGATCTTCCCTTAATGTTATCTGTATCTTAACAACAGGTAAGGGTAAGACAATTGCACACGTC
>NW_017306276.1:3738281-3789850 GCF_000935625.1 Nanorana parkeri | reverse complement strand
ACCATAACTGTTTGTTATTTCTTATCACAATAAATAAAAATGTACTTGTGAAAAAAAAAAAAAAACTACCATCAACTCTTCGAAATTCGGAATTTCAGGAAAATTCGTACGAATTTCGATTCGTAACGAAACGAATCGCACATGTCTACTACATGTTCTCTGCCTGCACATTTGTATGCAACACACCTGAACACTCCCAGTTCAGCCCCTCCCTCTCCCAGTGCTGATGTTTGGGGAATTACAAAAGACTGATGGGGGGGGGGGTTAATGAATGCAGAACTTTGCATTAATTTGCTTATTTTATATCTACTTGGAGTTCAGCTGTAAAATAATCTATGTTACACAGAAGGACTGTGATACTTGCTTTTCCTGGAATAAGCAATGCTCCAGAATGCTTTTATTGTTGCTCACAACTGCCTAGCCTGGCTTAGGCTGATATGTG
This sequence comes from Nanorana parkeri, assembly GCF_000935625.1. Taxonomy (NCBI): domain Eukaryota; kingdom Metazoa; phylum Chordata; class Amphibia; order Anura; family Dicroglossidae; genus Nanorana; species Nanorana parkeri. The sequence goes on along the minus strand of NW_017306276.1, from coordinate 3,789,408 downwards.
AGCAGCTAAAAACACAAAGCGCACAGCACAGCTCACCCCTGTCCTGCGTTCTTGTAATCGGTGCACGGATAACTCTCCTGGAGTGATATGCTCAAAAACTGTAGAACCAGCACACGATGTTCTTCCAAAGAAGATAAAATAAACTGTATTCCACCTGCAGCTATACAAAAACAACCGCTTATGCATTTCTGCCTTACTCAGCCTTAAGTAAGGTGCTGGTGCTACAGTTTTTGGATATGTGAGCAGCATTGGGGGGAGACAGAAGCAGCAATGTTCTCCAGTTAAAGCGACACTAAACTCAGGAGTTAAAACTTGAAAATGCATTCAAGTACCTTTAACTATTATCAAAAATGTACCTTTGTGTATCACTCGTCTATAGATCCTCAAATCATCTCTGAATTGATGCCTATCCAGCTGAAAGGTGGCTGCTTTTGTTCCCCATGGTCCTTGTGTGTGTTGTCAATCGCTCCAAGCTTGTTCCTGTGATGGACTACAATCTCAATACAAATAAGTTAACTAAACGTGAGATTGTTGTCCATCACAGGAGCGAGCTTGGAGTGGTGGCTACTTTACAACACACACAGGGACCATGGGGAACAAAAGTAGCCACCCTCCAGAAGGATGGACAGTGTCAGCACCAATTCAGAGATGATTTGAGGAGCTACAGCCGAGTGATACATAAATAAGATACATTTTTGTTAATAGTTAAGGTACCTGAATGCATTTTTATTATTTAACTCCTGGGTTTAGTGTCACTTAAAGGGAAGTCCTTATGCCCTTATTGTACTCTTCAATCATCCCTACCAGCAAGTGTGATAACGTCACGTTATATTAAAATTTCAGTATAGATTAGCAAATTTTAAGCCTATATAGTAATCATTACCTTTGTGCTAAATTAAGAAAAGTCCACCAGAGGTTCTGTCTAATTAGTTTAGGGTTTAAAAGGATATTTCCATTCTTTTGTCAGTTATTAAGTGCTGTGCAGCTTACTCCACTGGCCCACACTAAACATTGTCCATGATCCTACAAACTAAACCCAATAGTCATATTGGGGCAAACCATATCCACTTTTGGCATGTACCACCACCCTTTGGTCGAAAGAGGACTATACCTCCAGACACTATTATTGGCACAGATGTAACACCAGGCACAGGTTTTGCCCTCACCTGTCCTGAGTTGCCAAAACACAACTGTGGACTTGGCCTCACCCCTTCAAGGGTCTGAGAATTGGAACAACACTGCCAAATCGGGACAGTAGGAGGAAAAACGTCACTCCCTCAGTCCTCTGGTCATATGAGAGTGTTCAGTCCTAGTGATTGGTTTGTTACAAGGAAGAAGGTCACATGCATCCCCATACCACAAAGCAGCAGGTTTTTTGGTTGGTTGCGACAGAAGCAGATCTGAATGGGGGGAGGGAACATGAAGGTTTAGGGTTATTTTGGATAGAGCGACTTGAAAAAGGCCATCTCCTTCAATTGGAACAACCATACCTACATAGGGATGGTGGCCATTGACTGATCTTAGTTCCCCCACAGAGAAACTGACTGAAGTTATCAAATACCGGTAGGGTGAGTGACTTTAGTGTATGTGTGTGTTGGAATATGCTCATATGCGATAAATAAATATAGAGCATACATATTGTTACCTTCAGAAAAACCTCATTGCTATTTCTGTTACTAATGTTAGTCTTGGAAAAAGTTGGCATTTACTGATACAATGGGCCTTGGTGGAAATCTTTGTAAATTAAAATGTTTGGGACTGGCATTGGTTTTCCTATTGCAGTATGATTGGTAGCAGAGTTTTTATCAGAAGCTTGCTTGATTCCACATTTGCAAAACCATAGGTCCCGTAGTAATATCTGAAAGATCTTTAGAGGAGGCTTATGGTTAAATAGCATGTGAATAGTGATCAGCTTCCCAGTCACCATCTGAGGTCCACCCCTCTCTTTCTATTGGTTATTAAGGTCAGCCATCACAGTGATAAGCTGGTAGTGAAGTGGTTCGGTTGGGAAGGGGAGGCAAGAGCTTATATCTGTATGTAGTGTTATTCACCTAGCTGAAGAAGTCCATTTTTAGATGCTAGATTGCTTCTGGTTTTTAGCGGTTTTGACCCAAGGACCAGCATACAAGTACCTACAGATACCTAATTAACATAGGTGTCAGTTAAAAAAACTTCTGCCAAGCTAAATATTTTTTATGTTTTATGTGTACAACATAAAGACAACATTTATTTTTTAGATTAAATAGAAATAATATACATGGGAAGTTCAGTTGCTCAAATTGGGAGATCCAATGAGCACCATATTGGACCAAAGAAAACAATTATATCGGGCTTTATGGATAACTTACACAACATTAGCTAGTGTAATAAAATATATATATTTTATTATACTTCCTTACAATTAGATCAAACATATGAGTAACAAACTGCTTATTCAAATTACTAAAGTATGCTTAATAATATCCCCCAGAAAAACCACAATACTCTCTCCTACATTTTAGTATGAAAAGAATGGGAGTTAGACCCTTAAGTTTTTATTGCTGTTTCTCTGCTGTGGAGTTTCATCCTTCTACTTGTCCTGGTGCCCTTTTTACCAGAGGCAGAAAGTGAGAAGAAATCCAGAACTTTAGAGAAATAAACATGAGGGTTAATCTTTTCAGTGGAAACACGTGTTCCTATGAAAACTGTCTAAGAGGGGACTCCCCTTACTTTGGGAGACTCTGTTTTCACTCAGTTGCAGTCTTGCCTCTCAAACAGCATGAAAAAACTGAAGCCCTGTTACCACCCGCTGAAGGCAGTGCATTTTAAACAGCTGATCATAAAAGTATTACTTACATGCATGGGGAATGGTAAGCTTCACTTAGAAGAAGTCCCAAACTTTCTAGAGGAAGCCTAGAGAGCACTCATCAATACAGCATTTCTGGTCTAGTTTTTGTCTTCATCAGTCTGTACCTGTCTCTATTGGGCTGATAAATCTGGTTGCCACTGCTACATTTCACTGAATGCACCTTCTTGTATCACTTGAATTCCCATGTACTCCAATGTAATAGGAAACCAGACTAAAGTTCCTCTTTAAGAAAGTAGATGTGCAATTTGAAAATGTTGGAATAAAAAATACAAGCAATTCATCCTTTGACCTTCTTTTCTTGAAATGGGAGCCCTATTAAAGTAGTGGTGTGGAGTCTGTCCTATTTTAACAATAAATGTTAAAATCGTTAAATACAACCAACTAATGCTTTGACCTTCTTTCTTTGCAGTGGGAATCTTTGTCACAATGAGGGGTTCATTTACAGGCAGTGGTTTGGCCTGACAATGGTCACATTGCTGCTTTAAGAAAGCTACACATTTAAAGTACAGGGATTTGCTTTACAATTGTGCTAAGTGCTCAGTTGGGTTCAGCACTAATACAATTAATAGAAAAACAGGAGAGCAATCAAGTCATCTGTCAAAATCTCATGAATTACCTGTCCTCCAGTCACCAAGTTCTCCCTGCTAGGTTTCCTGAAGGTGACAACAGTGAAACCTGCCTGTGCAATGGGCAGGATCACTCGTAGACTCCATTGCCAAAAGAGAAGACCAGGTGACAACACAGGAGAACAGTTATCATACAGTTACAGAGCACTGTCGCCCTATAACAGAAAGTGCCTGAACAAGGACCTTTATGGTAGACTGAACAAGGACCTTTATGGTAGACTCACCAGGTATTGTTTTAATGAACACTACAGATTTAAAATGACCTTGGAAATTACATTATGTTGAACCTTATAAAGTTTTAATAGTTCCGTTTAAATATACTGTAATATACAGGTTAAGACTAGGGATGCATCGATACTGTTTTTTTGGTATCGAATACGAGTACCGATATTATGCTTTCGGTACTCGACGATACAGAGTACCGATACCGGTGCTTCCGCTGGCATGGAGCCGGCTTCCAGGGCAACCAGTAAGCTGGGCAGCGGATAATTACATGCCGCCCGACTTCCTGATTTGGCTCGGGAAGCCGGCTTAATGCCGATTGGCCAGGAAGCGGAAGCACTGGTATCGGTACTCTGTATCGTCGAGTACCGAAAGCAAAATATCGGTACTCGTATTCGATACCAAAAAAACAGTATCGAGTACCGATATTTTGCTTTCGGTACTCGACGATACGGAGTACCGATACTTCAGCTGGCATTGAGCTGGCTTCCAGGGCAACCACTAAGCTGGGCAGCGGATAATTACATGCCGCTTCGTGATTTGGCTCAGGAAGCCAACTCAATGCTGATTGGCCAGGAAGCGGGCTTCATGTTCCCCTACAGCACTGCTGGTCTGAGGAAATCTAACTCTGACTGTAAGTTCCGGTATCAGGGAAGGTATCGGAGCATTTGTGCGAGTACGGGTACTCACCCAAATACTCTGCATAGATACCCGTACTAGTCTCTGTATCAGTGCATCCCTAGTTAGGACCTCACAAACTACAGATTTTGTGTCTGTGCTCACCCCCTTCTTTACATTATGTGGGTTGGTGGTACATTTTGCTCAATAATTACCTGACCAGCCACTATGTGATGCTTCTTCTGTGGGCTTTTTTCTTTCACTGCAAGTGCTACTGTTGCCTGACTGTGAGGATATTTACCACTGATGGTGGGGCTTTCACTCAAGCCTGACTAGCAGCAGCACATGTTAGAACAGCACAAGTGCCATTGGTATAATCAGCCAGAGTTAGGTCCATCATCTCAACAGTGATGTTAAAGGCAGGTTTATCTCCGCAGCTTTGTTAAAGGCGGTTTCAATAAAAGTTCTCTATGAAATGCTTATTTTTTTCCCCACATTTTGTTGAATTTTGAAGAATGAATTTATGAATGTATGAATCATTCTGAAGTTGTTTTATATTGCCAGCTATCAAGTACTGGAAGGTCAGAGACAACATATATTACATTGTAAGCTAGAAAAAGAAATTGAAGCTCCAGGAAGTACAAGAGTAATTGTTTATATAGACCCATTGTGCTATCTATTTCTGTCATCTGGAATTAAAAGAGAAATCTTTAAATCCCACACTTGAGCCTTTAGCTCTGCTTCCTATATGCGGTTTTAGTGAATGAATAATCAAGACTGTCAAACCTCGTGTGCCTGTAACTAGACCAAACTTTACAGGGTATGTAAACTTTTATCAGGCAACAGAAATTGTTTAGCGCTCCCAGGACTGGCTCGGGTATGGTGATAAAATTGTAGGTGGGCAGCACTGAAGACATGGGTGGAGAGTCCCTGTGGAATGACTAAAAAACAAAGAAGAACAAAAAGCACCCCAACCTAACAACTGGATGTGGAAATCTGATTACTAAAAGGATGTCTGTGAATTAATGAATCAATCTACTCACATGATGCTGATGGGAACCAGAGTCGTACGACCTTAATGGAGGATCAGTGATGACAGATGTGGGCTGCGGTGTCCTGCCGGCTGTGGTTGAGATGCCGTGTGTGAAGAACGGAGTCACTGCAAGAAGTGTAGCGTGAAGTCCACAGCGGAGGGCAGAGACCAGGCTTTCTGTACCGTAGTGGGCAAGTTTAGTGGGCTGCCTCGAGGCTGTGGAAGGCAAAGGACATTTAGGTTGGCAGATGTAGGCGGTCCTGTTATATCGGTCAACAGATGGACTGTGATCGGCAAATGCCGGTGTCAGCGCTGTAGATGGCTCTGTTGCGGCTTGTTGGGAGAATGCCACTGGGCAAACCGCTGCAGTCACAGTAAGGCGCGTTCACACTTAGCGATTTATCGTGCGGTAATTCCCGCGATATCGCGGCAATTTACTGCGCGATATCGCTCTCCAATGCTTCTCAATGGGGCAAAGGGTCCTGCTGTCACGGGTCGTGCGTCGCTACAGCAGGACCCTTTTTGGAGCGGATTTAGCCGCGATTCAAGCTTGCTCAATGCAAGCATTTGCGCAATATCTCACAAAATGCAAATCGCGTGGCAAACACGCGATTTGCGAATCGCGCAGTGTGAATAGTGACTAAGTGGGAGCGGGAAGTGTGGAGCGGGATCCGCTGCTGTTAGGCTAGAGGCACGGATGTCGAAGGGATAAGGTGGGGTGGATTGGTGAACTTTTCCCAGGGCCATTTGGGTGATTTCTGTTTATCATTATGATTTAAAAAGGAGCTAAACAACTATGTGATTTATAAATGGCTTCATATGATCGCTATTTTTAAATAAAAGACAGTTTTTTTGGCATGATCAGTCACATTTGCATTAACGGGTGCCACAATTTCTGCCAGGGTATGCAATTTTTTTTTAGCATGTATATTTTTTTACATGTATATACTATAAATATTTATAGGTTTATTAAGGTCAGGGCTGCTAATATATTTTAAAATATATATATTCTTATTCAGATAAATATGAATTATTGCAGATCATTATTAAAATCCAGCCAGCAGGTGGAACTCTTGAGTCGACTAAGCTCTTTAGTTAAAAGGGCCTATTATTTACAGAGCTCAATAGCTGAAATGTACACACCCTCTGAATAAGTCCAAAAAGTTACTCCCCCTCCTGCTTGTTCCTTTACAGAGTTTTAGTTACAGTCTGAAAGACAGTAGCTAATGCTGTCTTTATATAGAATTCTCTGTTGATCTATGTCATGGGCCAACCTGTATTAAAGGATCAGTCCATCCAAAAGTGATGTTAGTTATAGGTGGAGTCTGGTGTGCTAAGTCAGCCCCTGGCTGTTATGCCTCTTGGATTCTCCCATGCTGAGATTTTCCTGCCATAATCACAGTGCTTCTCATATCACCTAGGAATTTTAGGTGTTCATGCCTATTTTGTGTATTCCAGATTTTCTTAATATATTTTTTGTTGCATAAATAAAAAATAAAAAAAATGCAAAAAAAGTGAGCTATTGCACATAAGATATTAATTAACAATAAACCAAGCAAAGTAAATCACATTAATAAGCAATGTGTCACTAATTACAGGAGCCTGTCATCACCAAGTGCATAATCCTAGGCATTCATGGCTCACTCATTATTAGCTGTCTCATGGGGATGAATGAAGTGCAACCCGGGCAGCTATGCACCTCAGACAAAACGTTGAGTGTAATGACATAACTCTGCTGACTGTGATAGACTATACTCCTTTGTAGACTTCACACCCAAACGCTGCCACTGACATGTTATGAAGCTCCATCTTTTCCTCCGAGCCTCTGAGATCGGGGCAGAGCCTTGAAACATCTACATAATACATAAAGTAAATATATACAGTATCATACAGAAGTGAGTACACCCCTCACATTTTTGTAAATATTTTATTATATCATTTCATGTGACGATACAGAATAAATGACACTTTGCTACAGTGTAAAGTAGTGAGTGTACAGCTTGTATATCAGTGTACATTTGCTGTCCCCTCAACAAAACTCAACACACAGTAATTAATGTCTAAACCGTCGGCAACAAAAGTGAGTACACCCCTAAGTGAAAATGTCCAAATGGGGCCCAAAGTGTCAGTATTTTGTGTGGCCACCATTATTTTCCAGCACTGCCTTAACCCTCTTGGGCATGGAGTTCACCAGAGCTTCACAGGTTGCCACTGGAGTCCTCTTCCACTCCTCCATGATGACATCACGGAGCTGGTGGATGTTAGAGACCTTGCGCTCCTCCACCTTCCGTTCGAGGATGCCCCACAGATGCTCAATATGGTTTACATCTGGAGACATGCTTGGCCAGTCAATCACCTTTACCCTCAGCTTCTTTATCAAGGCAGTGGTCGTCTTGGAGGTGTGTGTGGGGCCAGTCTCCGAAGGGAGGGGATCATGCTCTGCTTCAGTATATCACAGTACATGTTGGCATTCATGGTTCCCTCAATGAACTGTAGCTCCCCGGTGCCGGCAGCACTCATGCAGCCCCAGACCATGACACTCCCACCAGCATGCTTGGTCACATACATCGGGGAGGGAAAATGGCTAATTGGGCCCAATTTGGACATTTTCACTTAGGGGTGTACTCACTTATTACCAGCGGTTTGGACATTATCGGATATTTAAACCCTCCAGTAGGCAGTAGATATATGCAAAAAGTTTTTTTTTTTTTTTTTAAACCCGCTCAAACAGCAGTTTAGACTCACCTGTGTTCCGTGCGCGGTCCCGTGCGAAAATGAGAAATTTCTCGAACTGCCGCAAAGGATCTTGGGGCGGGAGCATGCACAGTTCTCATTTTCGTCCGGGACGCGGCGAGGGGCGCAAGGTAAGTCTATGGACGCGTGCACCCGCATGCAGACACAGCTAGATCGGAGGGACAGAGCAGTCAGTGCTGAATCAGAGAGCCGCCGCACCTCTGGAGAGAAGGCTGGAAACATGAGGAAAGAAGAGAAAGATCGGAAAAAGACATCATTTAAGGTAAGTGCTAACATTAACATGGGGACAGCAAATGTACACTGATATACAAGCTGTACACTCACTACTTTACATTGTAGCAAAGTGTCATTTCTTCTGTGTCGTCACATGAAATGATATAATAAAATATTTACAAAAATGTGAGGGGTGTACTCACTTCTGTGAGATACTGTATATATACCGGGGAGCCAAAACATTTATACACATTTTAAGAGATATTATCTATGTATTTATGTGCATTGAATTGAATTATGGTAGCAATGTATTGTTTGACCTTCGCTCACAAGATGGCGTTAATCAAATGAATGCTAGCGTCGCCATGCGACAGGCAGGACAGTCATAGAAAATGGCGGAAGCACGGTTGTCACTTGAGGAACACAAGACCATTTTGAAGTGGTATTTGAAATTTGTGAACGTTGTGGAAGTATAACAACAATGGAGGCGTGAGTATGCAACAGAATCTCCAACATACCTAGCAAATGCATGCATTCGTGATAAGTTTGAGACGCATGGTACTATGTATGATGTGCGCAAGGGAAGATCCGAGAGGCCTCACACAGCAAAAAGTCCTGCTTCTTCTGCTACGGTGTTGGAACAGTTTACACACTCCCCATTTACCTCAATGAGAATTTGCCAGGACCATGGATAGGACGAAGAGGTGCGGTTGAGTATCCCCCACATTCTCCTGACTTAACACCCCTTGTTCTTTTAATAAATCTGCAAGTTGTGTAAACTCTCAAGAATCTTGCTAAATTCCTGGGACTGAAGTTGTTAAAACAGAAAAAAGTCCTGATCTCCTAAGGGTAAATAGAGAGAGAAAAAGCAAAATATTTCCCCAGATCTCGTTTCTTCTTTTGCAGAGGCTTGTATGCTTATGTTGCCCCAAACAATATGGTGTGAGCCACCCCTGCATATACTTAGCACAGCTTCTGCGGTCTTTCATATGCTTCCCAGCACTGTACTGAAACCTGGTAGATCAAATGAATACTAAATTAGAGTTGGTTCCAGCAAAGTCTATCTGACTCCTTAGGCATTCAGCTAGAGAAATTGACTTTTGAAAATGGCATTTACCCACAACTCCTTTTTTGAGATCCTGATTTGCATCATGCCCTCTAATCATTAGAAGTAAATGGGGTTTAAGTCTGCAGGGAGTAGTATACTGCTGTCCAGACTGTTTATACCAGGGATCTCAAAGTACCGATACTATGTAGCCCGCAGCCAGCTGACAAGTCAGGCACGAGTTCACGGACCGCGTACCTGACTTGCGGGAGTAGCTACACGGTCTGCATCTCTGTGGGATGCAGACGGCAGAGCTGCTCCTGTCACTGCCGGTGTAGAACACCGGCACTCAGATTCTTTCAGCCGGCATCTTCACTTAACGGCGTCCAAAAGGATTGATCAGTAAGTTCTGCACCAGACCTTACTAATCAACCACTGGATCACTTGGGGGGAGTTTATTATTGTGTGTGAGTGTGTCTTAGGCCCCATTCAGACCTGTAAGTTTAGGTGTGATTAGGGATTCCTGTGTCAGGAATTTGCATTTTCCTGCAGCAGGAATCCCTATTGTGGTGTCTTGCAAGTGGCTGCTGTCACCCATTCAAGTTAATGATCAGGTGACAGCCACTGCATGTAAACGTCAGCACGACGCATTTCATCCCATGTGATATGATTACATAGGAAAATCAATCACTATCCCTGGAAGTGCGATCAATGCGTCCAATGATAGTGATTGATTTCCTAACCTCATGTAATCATATCACATACCATTACATGCGGCGTGCAGGTGTTTGCATGCAGCGCTGTCACCTGATTATTAACTTGGGTATGGGTGACAGTTGCTGCAGGAAAACCCAAATTCCTGACTCCTGATGCAGGAATTCCTAATCACACCTAAATGTACAGATGGGAATGGGGCCTGATTGTGGGTGTATTAGTGTTAACTTTTGGTTGTGGGGGTGTGCGTATTTCTATGTGTGTGTGGGAATGTGTGTATTTCTATGTGTGTGTATTTGTCTATGTGTGAATAAATGTGTGAATCTGTTAGTCCTCTATGATTAAAATTAAAACCTCTGGGAGAAAACACGTACGTATATACACATTATACATACTGATATGACACACAGAGAAACATTAACACTGGTACCATATATAGTTGCATTTTATTTTGAAGTATGAAATTTGACTAGCTGCCACCATGGGAGAGAAAATGTGTCCAGTGGCCCCCGAATGAATTGAGTTTGAGACCCCTGGTTTATACAGTTGCATTGATTTTCATTGTATGAAACTGCACTCAGCATACAGAGACTCCAGTATTATAATGTGACAGAAGAAGATAGACTCACGCTGTGTGTCATGACAGGGCTCTACATCTCTACAATGACTATTGTCTTGTGATTGACATAACCTTCAGATCAGTGGGGCTTTACAGAAAATAAAAATAGCTTTTTTAGCAATGCTACAATTTTATAAAAGAGCCAACAATTTATTGCAGCAAACGTTATTTTTGTATACGTTTTTTCTTTTTTCCTAATTTATTTAAAGTGCTTTTAGTAAATGCAAGAGGGTTGGCAATCTCTCCGCTCCCTCTCTCCCCAATCAATTCCTTCATATCCCCCAATTTTTGTGATTGTCATGATATGTGTTTTGAAATGATGATATGGACCTTCTATGGTGGTAAGGGTGTGATCTTTCTTTTTATGCATACTCATGGACCTTAAATCGTTTTTGGATTTAAATTAATCAGTTTGTTATAAGGCTTATTACCTGCATTGTTTATGCTCCTTTGCTTCATAAGTATATAGAGACCGAGTGCAGCTCTTCAAATATTATTTATTTTTTTGGAATACTAGGAATTTTATGTTCACAGGAATATGTGTGTGTTCTTTTAATTCCCCCAGCCCCCTCAATACACAGAGCTGTGCCTCCCCGCCCTTCCTGCAGGTCCCTACTCTCCTCCTCTGACAGCTGTTGCCTCCTGGTCTGTCTTGAGGCTTAAATGGGAGGTTACTCATGCTTTATGAGTACGTCCCATTCAATCCTATGGGGACGTTAGTGTGCAGGCACAGGCAAGCTGGCACTAGTTTTTTACAGCACAGGTTGCAGGCATCACCCACTGGCTTCTTATGCCTTGGGGACCCCGGCAATATAAACACCCTGTAATAGTTACTAGTTGTGTTTCCCCCCACCTTGGACTTTTGGGTGATCTAGCCCAGCCCTCAAAATTTCCACTCGCCCCCTCGCAATTTGCGAATGGAATGCCATGGAGTGGGTGCGCCGCCGGCAGGCCCTTCGATCGAACACTACCGCCGCTTCCGAGCGTTGATCGCTGGCTTTGTGTTCACTCCCCCTGGCCCGCTCTGTAGCTGCAGCGGCCGAGGAGGAGAATCCGATTCGGCTGTCTTCGGCTCTTTCAGGCACCTGCAGGCTTCCTCCACCCAGCTCAGCTGCCATAGGCTGGGAGGAAGCCTGCAGAGTTACTATTGGACAGACAGAAACTAATGCAGCGCGGGACGTGAGAAAGAAGGCACCTGAATACCACCTAAATGAGCTGCAAGTCCCTTTTCTTTCTTCCTTATACTGCTTACCATTGCAAAGTGCATTGCAGCGCTGACCATTGCAACGTGCGTTGCAGCACTGACCTCTGCAACGTGTGTTGCAGCGCTGACCTCTGCAACGTGCGTTGCAGCGCTGACCTCTGCAACGTGCGTTGCAGTGCTGACCTCTGCAACGTGCGTTGCAGCGCTGACCTCTGTAATGTGCACTACTGACCCCTGTAATGTGCGTTTCATCGCTGATCTCTGCAATGTGTGTTACAGCGCTGACTTCTGTAACGTGCGTTACAGAGCTGACCTCTGTAATGTGCACTACTGACCTCTGTAACGTGCATCACAGCACTGAGCTCTGTAACGTGCCTTACAGCACTGACCTCTGCAATGTGCGTTGCAGCGCTAACCTCTGCAATGTGCGTTGCAGCGCTGACCTCTGCAATGTGCGTTACAGCGCTGACCTCTGCAATGTGCGTTACAGCGCTGACCTCTGCAATGTGCGTTACAGCGCTGCCCTCTGCAATGTGCGTTACAGCACTGACCTCTGCAACGTGCACTACTGACCTCTGTAATGTGCGTTACTTACAGTACTGAGCTTTGTAATGTGTGTTACAGCACTGACCTCTGTAACGTGCATTACATCGCTGGTGTGTTTAGGGGCGGAGTTAGGGCTAGGGAAGGGTAGGGATTAGGTGGGGCAACTGGTGGCGAGTAACTCTTAAGGCCTGGCTAGTAGCTAAAGACATGAAATTTTGAGCCCCGATCTAGCCTATAATGGGTTGTTTTCATTCCTAGCATTGCATTTATCTAGTGTAAAATACAAAGTCTAACCCTTTATGTTAGGCAATTGCAGGCACACAGACTTTGGAACTCCATAGCACATTTCTTACCACTGAATTCTCCAAAGAGTGAAAAACAATTAGGTGGTTTAATTCTCCGTCATCTACAAAATAGTGAAGATTTTAATGTGTATGCTGACTTGTCATACATTACCCTGCACAAAAACTATTTTCCTATGGATAGGTTATGTTTATCATTGAAGTTCTATAAACACTTGAGATGTTTTCAGTTCTCTCTTAGGAAACTTTTCCTGTTAAGCCTCTAATCAGCTGACTAATACAACTGCTTACCTCATTCTTCAGATCATTTCTCCAGTTAAGACATGTGTATCCACCAAATAATATCACTGATTAATGAATACGTCTAATTTCCATTGTGTGCACACAGATAAGCGTTCCGATTTGTTGAATTGCATTTCCAAAGACACTTTCAGGTGTAAAAGACTGGCATGGTGGTTGGAAGTGAATACATTTATCCTCATTAACAGCTTTAAATTTACTGTTTGTACAGATCTTCTTTAATATTAATCTCATGATCCCTTTGATGTGAGACTCCCCTGCACTTGCCAACAGCTGACACTAATACAGCAAAACTCCAAGTGCTATTTCATTTTGAGAAATGCACGAATAGACTGTTTTTGTGCATAAATGTGGCATGTATCCTGAGCCATGATTAATACAGTCATGGCATAGTGCCTTGCTAGGATAATCCAATCTAAATATGTTTTGGAAGAAAAGAATGTTGATTATCTTTATTTAAGGAGGTCTAAGGCTTAAAGAAAATTACATTTAATGGCAAAGCTCTTGAGGTTTATAAATATATATTTTTTTTAACATTAATGTCATCACAGATTCTGGGATGGCTGTTAATGTATAAATTAGCTGATCATCTAAAGCACCCATAATAATTGGGTGCTTGTGCCTGCCCTTCTGCCGCACTGTTCCCATCTAATATGACATGTATGATGGGATGAAAAGGAGGAGGAGTGGCCACACACAGATCCCTTTTCTTTCTTTTCTTTTTCAAATGTTTTTGACTGTTTAAGGAATAGAGACTACGGGGTCTATTCACTAAGCTGCCGAGGGCAGCCGAGTGAATAAACGTCCTCAATTGAAGTGAACCGAACACTGTAAAAAACTCTCCCGGCCACTCTGGGAGCCTCCCGCACCCGGCCGCCCAGGAGAGAAACAGTGCTTTTTCTTTTTTCTGACACGGAGCGATGTCAGAAAAAAATTCCCTTTGGAATGCATTGCTACATTCCTATTGGCTATTTCAATTTGCAATAGCCAATAGTAAACTAGCATTGTACCCGCCCTCTGCTGATGGACCTGATGGAGAACTGCAGCAGAGGGCGGGTACAATGCTAGTTTACTATTGCAAATTGAAATAGCCAATAGGAATGTAGCAATGCATTCCAAATGGACATTTTTTTTTTCTATTCTGACATTGCTCCGTGTCAGAATAAAGAAAAAAAAGAAACCGCTGCTCGGCCACGTTCGGGAGCTGTACAGGCTATTGTGAATAGGGTCCTGGGGCCGAAGCTAGCAGAAGGATCGGCCAAAGCTGCGGCTAGATCCTTCGGCAGCTTCGTGAATAGACCCCTATATATTCCTACTGAAAGGGTTGTATGTTATTTCAAGTTGTTCCTTTTTTTTTTTTGAGGGTTCTTTAAAGTAAATCTGTAATGAGAGAAATAGAGGGGACCGCCAATGCTGATCTCCTTTTGAAAAATCTAGTTGCCTGGCTGCTATGCTTGGCTGCTTTGGCTTCAGTAGTTAGTGACAGAGCTAGAGAAATTATGCAGATCAGAGTCAAGTCAGATGTCCCTATCTGCATACACGTTCAAGTAATTGACTTTATTGAGGGAGGCTGATTTACTAAAAGCAAACAGGCTGTTCACTTTGCAGGAGAAGTTTCTTCTTCGCTTAGTGAATGAGGTGATATTTCACTTTGCAAAGCATACCCAATCATGTGCAAGAAAAAACACATGCTTGCACATGATTGGGTGATGGAAGTGAGCAGAGCTTCACTAAACTAAGGGGAAAAGTCCCCTGCAAAGTGCAACCTCCCTTGCAAAGGGAACAGCCTGTCTGCCTTTCGTAAATCAACCTCAGAGTGTTGAAACAAGAGGCTGAGCACAACAGAAGGAAAAGTGAGAAATGGCAGGCTGCTCTTTCTTTTTTGAAAAGTTGTCTTGTATTCAATGTACTAGTATGCCACAGCTATACCCACACAGTATGCCTTCAGTAGATGATAGTCTTGCATACTGCATGTACATACAAAACACTTTCGTGACAACTATATTAACCCCTTCATGACTTTTTTTTGTCAGTTTCTGTTCGTAAATGGCTGACACACTTTTTACATTTTTGCTGTGCGATTCTTCCACGGCAGTAATATACTTTCTTACTAAATGTACCCACACATATTATGTATTGTTTTTTAGAGGACAGATAGGGCTACATATTTATATCCAACATGTGTACCTAATGCCTCACTTAGTTTGAATAAAATATAAAGAAATGAGGAACAAACATAAAGAAAACACTTTTTTTTATCTGTCCTCTAAAAAACAATAGTATACAAATATATTTATATATCATTTTTATTTTCTTAATTTTTTTTACACTTTATTTTTATTTATTTTTTACACTTTTTTTGTCAATTATATCAAGCAGTCACTACGACTGCTTGATAATATAATTAACTTTTTAAATGTTTGGTTATTATCGGGCTGCTCCAAACTTAGGAACAGCTAATAATAACCTTAGAGACTGATCCTGACAGCATGTCAGAATCAGATCTCACTTAGGCCTCATTCACACACAATGCAAGCAAAATTGTATATTGCGTATATACGAGCATGTATGCGTGCACTATATGAAATCCCAGAATGCATCACTCGTAATGGAATTTTTAATGTGCTGTACGCATGTACGTGCGCGTAAATAGGCAGAAATACTCTTGCCCTGACGCATCTCTGTTCCTTTCTGTTTTTGCATATATATAGGCTACACAAATATACTGCTCCATATGCAGCTATGTGTATGGAGCCATTTATTTGCATGTGTTGCATAGGGTACAATACGCACGTACGCACGTATATGAATGAGGCCTAAAGGTTTCTGACCGTGCCCAGACAATCAGAAGTGATACATTTCAGGCACAGAGATACATTGTAGCATTGTGCCTGAAATGTATCGCACAACTTTGTAGACATCGGGCCAGTCTATCAAGCTGTCAAGACAAATACCGTGTTTCCCCGAAAATAAGACACGCTAGGCCTTATTTTCGGGGTAGGTCTTATTTTTTTTTTTATGTAAAACAATCCAAAGTTAATGCAAATCCAAATTAAATAATCCAAAATGGCAAAGTTAAGAATAGGGTGATCAGGGCAATCAGGGGTGCCGTACCTTTCCAAGAGCAATTGGCAATCGGCCTTTGCGGCTCTGCTCCCTGCACTGCCGCCTTGCTTCCTCTAGCGTTGATTCTCTCTTCAAGTTCCCCCTTATGCCACCACCGGCCCTGGGAACGGTCACAACCTAGGTATTATTTTCGGGGTTCGGGGCAATTCCCAAAAATGGTACTAGGTCTCAATTTCGGGGTAGATCTTATTTTCGGGGAAACAGGGTAGCAGAGTGGTGACTCACTCTGCTACCTCTCTATCTTAGCTGTCAAATACCGGATCTCTATTTAGCAATCCAGAATTTGTATGTAACGGCTTAATTCTTTCTTTAATGAAAGAAAGAAGCTTTTACAAAACCTTAACTATTTAATTAATTAATGCCATAATACTGAGGCATTCATTAATGAATGGTAACCGCTGATTCTCAGCGGTTACCCGCACTACAGAGACACTAATAACTGGTCTCATACAGTGTACGTGGCCAGTCATTTGGGCAATTCGTGGCGGGACGTACAGTGTAAATCTCCCGTCATGAGGGGTTAAAAAAATAATAATTTTGCCAAATTCTGCCTTAAAGCGTAATTAATCCAGCAATATATTAATAAATCATTAGGTTTATTTTCGAAAATGCAACTAATTTAAGTACCTGAATTTGACTTGGTATCTGATTCTTGCAATCCCCTTTTATAGCTGCTCTCAGACTGGGAAAGGGAGGGCAGCATTGAGACTCAATCAGGTGACCTGCATGCAAATGCTGACAAGGAACAAGCTGACAGGAGGAGTGAGCAGAGAGATGACCCTATTTGTTTGCTGCTCTTTCACTGTCCAGGAGAGAGAGTGGAGAAAGGTTGTATTCATAATCTGTTACAAAAAGAAAAAGTTGTGTCATATGTTTGGCAGTCAGATCGGAACATGGACAATTTGATAGTTTCACAGTCTTTGCATCTTCTCGGTTGATGCCCTTTTAAGTCACAGAAATAGATATTGATTTGGAAGGATGTTGTACTGACACTCTCCATTTTATAGTCTAACCTCCACTTTCCTGTTGTCGCAGTTGTGTCTAAATGACTGTGCATTCTAATAGGCACAAAAAATTAGACCTAGTGCCCTGAGTAATCAATCCTAGATCTGTTCAGACATATCCCCTCTTTTTCCTAGCACTGCAAATCTGCTTAAGAACACTTGTTATGGGGGTTGGTTTCAAGTCATCTGTGCCAACATAGAGCACTGGAATAGGAATGGCAGGAAGCACATTTCCACTACAGGACTATAAAGAGAGCTAAAGTTGTGAGGTGTCAAACAGGCTATGTGCTGCATTCTTTATCAGTATTTAGCTTACAGCTTCAGGTCCTGTACAGAGAATTAAACAAATAATTAATTTTATTTCTGCTCATGTGATCACAAGGCTTTGCCAATCGTGGGGGTCACAGAGAAATTTTGTTACAGTAACAAACTTTCCCTTTGACTGCAGTTGTGTCTCCAGTGCTAGAAAGAGATCGAGCTCACAATTAAAATTAGCTTAATTAAAATCAATGCAATTTCTTAATTGTACAGTACAAGATCAGTCTTAATCATGTGTTATATATGCAGCTACTTTTAGGTGATTGGGCACCCGCCAATCCTGTCTACTATTTCTCAAGATTCTACTACCAAGTTTCTAGCTGCTCCACAGCCACTGCAGCTTTCCTTTTAAAGCTTTCTGGATCAATGGACTTCTTGGCTGAACCTTGGGGAACCCTACCCGGGCCCAGCCTCGAAGATGATGCAGTACTCTCATTAACCAGGAGGTAGGGGGTTAGGGGAGGAGTAACCGCATGACGACTTACCATCATTGTAGGGAGTGGGTTGAGGGGTGTGAACAGCATTGCCACTGACCACTTATGAAGAATGTGTGAAATATCATTGCCATTTACCACCGATGTGAGGATTATTACTGTGGTCACTGACACCAATCCTGGGGGCTATTCTGGCCACTGACACCAATCCTAGGGGTTATTATTGTGGCCACTGACACCAATCCTGAGGTCTATTATTGTAGCCACTGACACCAATAGTGGGGCTTATTTTACACAACCTCCTCTCACTCCTTTCACCTACAGAAGGACATTATTTCCCCTTCCATTGACCTGCAAATGTAAGGGGCACTGTTACATAATCTTAACCACTACAATCTTAATGCTGTGTTTTATGTTACATTCTTCTGACCAACGTGTTTGTTTCAACAGTTGGTTGCTAAGAAGCCTGGTAGTGGTAGAAGGACTACGGCAAACATATGCAATGTGTACTATACCTCTTTAAACTAGGGATGCACCGATACCGATACAAGCATTGGTATCGGCCGCGATACAGAGTATTTGCATGAGTACTCGTACTCGTGCAAATACTCCAAAACATAAAACGAGTACCTGTGCCGCGTCCGCCATCTTCAGGGACCCGGATCCGCCGCACACAGGACCTCCATCGCGTCTTCAATTAAGCAAGATGGCCGCGACCTCCTCTGTCATCTGCTCCATTCTGACGTCTTCTCCCACTGATTGGCCGATTGGATGATTGACAGGCTTCCTCACCAGTCAGGAGTGACTGGTGAGGAAGCCTGTCATCATCCAATCGGCCAATCAGCGGGAGAAGAGGTCAGACTAGAGCAGATGTCACAGCCTAGTCACAGCCTAGTGCCGCCACTGCATAGAGAGCCCCCTTTTCTGTGCACAATGCCCATTCATCTAGACTTCTCGTTCGAAGATACAGCCAGCCTGTCTGTGGGACTCCAGCCTGCCTGTCTGTGGGACTCCAGCCTGTACGCACTGAACACAGCCGTTCGCGGCTCTCCCTCTCTCAGCGCCGCAGCGCGGCCTGGCCAGCCATGCATGCGTGCTGTTAAGACCCGCCACAGTGTCTTTTCTTCCATCCTGGTAATTTCCCCTCTTCGGACCTCTCCAGACACCAGCCACTCATCCATCATTCCTGACATCCTGGTTGCCTTCCAACCGTAAGTCTCACATATTGTCCTATATCAAATATAGCCGAAATCCCAGGTAGTAGCGCTCTTTATATTTGTAGCCTTTTTTATATGTACTGATTTTGCAGGGTACAGCTACAGCACAGCTACAGCCAATTCTGCATACCTGGCTTTATATTATAAGACAATGTAATAATAATATAAAGCCAGTTATACAGAATTGTTCTGGTCTGCAGTCTGGACATGTGCTCATCTATTTTGACCACTAGGGGGATACAAGCCTTAGTTAGCAATGGCATGATAAATATTAATTTCATTCAATGTCTTTTTTTTTATATTATAAATGTTATAATATTTAAAAAAAGACATTGAATGAAATTAATATTTATCATGCCATTGCTAACTAAGGCTTGTATCCCCCTAGTGGGGAAAATAGATTATCACATGCCCAGACTCCAGAACAGTGTATTATTGTATAGAGTGGAACAGCTGTATCCAATTCTGCATACCTGGCTTTATATTATAAAGTTCTTATAATATAAAGCCAGGTATGCAGAATTGGATATAGCTGTGCCACACTACAGAGTGTTCATGTTCTTCATAATATTAAGAAACTGACCTAAAATCATGGTTTTGTATTGCTTTAGAAAAAATGTGACCTGTCCCTTTAAGAAAAAGTATCGGTAATTGGTATCGACGAGTACTTGAAAAAAAGTATCGGTACTCGTACTCGGCCTTAAAAAAGTGGTATCGGTGCATCCCTACTTTAAACCATCCACACATTATCCCTTAACTAGGCTAACTCTCTTTATGAAAGTCTAAACTTGGTAGGTATGTTTTTGCAGTCACTACCACCAATGTTGAGTCTTTGAAATTAATGCTTTCTGACGTCCAATTTTATAAGGAAAAATTTGTTTTAAAAGGAAAAACAGCATGTAAGAATTTAGAAGGAAAAAAAAAATGTCTGTGTTTTTACCTGCAATTGTTTTAGGTTGCTGCTGCCTCCCATACCAAGTCAGCTAACAGTTCTACTATATAGTGAAAATGTTTGGTGTCACAGTGATGTTGTAAAGTAAGGAATGACTTCTCAGCCTATCACATCTAATCCACTCAGGCTATTCTGCCATATCAACTACAAAATTAGTGGTGCACTTTCATTTTCCAGTTTACTCTGTAAAGATGACATATGTAATTTACTTTTTATTTATGAGACCCATAAGTTTGGAATTAAAATGTACAGAATGTCTTTCTATAGTATTGCGTGCTTTTGTATTAATAACCTCTGCCATTTCTGTGTTTTATATTTTAACAACTATGTAAACAGACATGTCAACACAATATCATCTTAGAGCTGTATATGGTTTATCTTTGTTTCTGTATTTAGGAGTTGGTATGTTATAAACTAAATATACCTTCCTCAATAACTGCAATCATTTTCTCCCTAATTATCCTGGTTCTTGTGGACATTGTGACCTGCACTTCTCTACATTTTATCCTTCAATGAAAAGAGCTAGCATTTATGTAATTTGTTACTGTTTGAGTACATTTTCCTTCTGTATTCCAAAATAACCTGGATAGTTCACCTTTTGCATCTTAAAGTGAACCTATACCTAATATCAAAGGTTGACTGTCTAATAGGTTTGATAAACACAAGTTAATTCAACCAAGCAAATAAGTAAACATAATATGTACCTTTAGCCTAAAGGTGCCCATACACCTGCCGATTATCGCACAATAATCGCGGGAAATCCCGCGATCATACGATAATCGGCAGGTGTATGGAAGGCGTGCAACCGTTTCTACTGTACGGTCGCACATCTTTTGTCTTACGAGCAGGCTCGAAAACCCGCTGAGAATCGTGCGATTGTCGGCGGGTTTGTGGCCTGCTCATATAACAAATGCCGCACGGGCCCGTGTGCGCAAGCGCACTGCCCGCTCAGCATTGCAGTCATCGGAAGCCCTCCCCTCAGCGGGGCGGGCTTGCGATGATCGCAAGTACAATCTGCCTGTCCAAGATGGACAGATCGTACGTTTTTTAAATTACCTTACAACCATCACAAGACAAAAGTCTTGCGATGGTTGTAAGGTGTGTGGCCAGCTTAATATTCCTGATTCTGACAGTGCCTAGGCACACTCTGTTCTCCTCACATGAGCTTATTAGGAGTTTGAGGCATACCCTTCCCATCCCTCCATCTTTTCCTGGATTGCATTGATGGTGTCATCAGGGAACAACTGTAGAATGCTTAATGTAAGTGCTATATCATTCACAACAGACTTGTCCTACACTGAAGGATAAGATTACTTGAGTCTAAGTATGTGTTTATGCTTAATTCCAGACAACAAGTTAAGTCAATCAATTAACTGCTAATTTCATACAGGAAACACAGCAACAGTGCTCAAGCCAAAAAGACTACTCTGTTTATAACTCGATGTGCATTTTCAAATTCATTGCCTTCAGTCTTTGACAGGTTTCTCACAGGGATATTAAATGGGTCCTCGTGTCGTGTCACATAATTATTTGCTGTACAACCTCATTCTCACATTTTAATGTTCTAGAAGACCACAGTAAGCTCAGGGAAGCCAATATCTATCCGAACCAGTGAACATATTGGCATGTTTTTACAAGCCCATAATAATGATCATTCAAAAGTTAGAGGTATTGAACTCTAGAAGCTTTGTCCAAAAAAAGGCAGGGAGAAGGCAAATGACTGGTCAAAAGTTTTGTGTGTGTGATCCCTGCAGCTGATCTTTCCCCCTTACTGACTTACCATGCCTTGTTCTGCACTGTGTCTGTGTGAAGATGGCCATCTTGATAGACACATGGCTTTGCATCCTTATGTCAGGGTCTCCAGCAATGAGGGCAGTGAGCAGCACAGTAGTAGCATTGCCAAAGCTCACTCCAAATATCCTGAGTCTATCGGTGTGAGGCAGTAATGCTTCAAATTCACACTAAAGATATACTGCTATCAGGCTATAGTACATGAGTGTCTACTGTAGGCTCATACTAGGAGGACATAAGGCAGGGGCACCTTTTTCACGCACAAATAACATAACCTAGCCTAATATAACATAGCAAATCTTAACTTTTTAAGTATCTAGATGCAGATGAAGAATACTAGGGTGAAAGGTGGACTTTTGGCAGGTAGGAGTTGAAATTTATTATTTCAGTGTTTTGATTGGCATGTAGCTTTTACAGCAATTTACACGTTTTTCATCGGAAATTGAATTAACTGTCATTTTACAACAGAGATGTTTCAGTTCAAATATTGTGTGTCTTCTTCTTTTATAGATTGCCTTGTACATATGGCAGAAAGTTGATGGCCAGGAACTTACATCCGTTCCAGAGTTTTGCACAAATAGTCCTTCTTCTCCCAAAGCAGCTGGATGTGCCACCTCATTTATCAATACCCTGCCTCTCTGTGTAAGTTAAATTTCGCTTTTTGTTTTTATTAGTTTTATTCTATAAACTGCAGGCAATCAACTGCGTTACCCTTAGCAAAGGATCAGAATTTTTGATCTGACATAAGTAAAATAGCTGTTAATATCAGACTGGTGACTAGGCAAAGACTTCAATTTTCTTCAGGTTTATAAAATGATTGCATTATTTCTTTCTTGTACTGTATTATCTGCATTTAATGTGTTTCCTAAAAATATGTTTCACTTAACCTTTCATGCTTCATTTCTGCCTGGTGGCCACAAATTACTCATAGTCATTAGCACTGAGACCTTGTAGTAGTCTGGGTTCAGTCCCTTCAAAGACATTTCCTTAATGTCGTATGAGCTCCCTGTGTTTTGGTGTGTTTACTTCAAGTGCTTTGTTTTCTACACACAATCCAAAAACATAAGCCAACCATGTTTGATTCAGTAGGCCCTATTGTGTATTTATGTGTGTGACTTCAGTAGGGAATATATGATTATTATGGCATTTGTTTTGGTTACTTTAATCTAATGCATCACAACCTACACATAACTGTGCAGAGAGCACAGAGGTAACATTAGCTCATTGCTTCCAGTCTGTGTGTGTTCTACTTTTTGTACCTGCTATGTTATGAAGAGTTAGTCACTGTAGTGTAAATCTATAGGAGGCCACCATTTGCAATGACTAATTCTATTTATAAAGAAGAGAGCACCAACAGGAAGTAGAGAGTGTACAGACCTGAAGCGCAGATCCAAGGGTAGAGTTACATGCCCATCACAGTTTTTCTACAAGGACAGAGCAAAAATATGTTAACACTGTACAATTACCCCTCACTGTCCTTTCTAGTTATATCTTTTGTGGTCATCAGTAAATAATTTTAGCTACATTTTTTTTTCAAAAGAATTGTGGCCAGCATCAGATTACTAGGCAGGCAACAAACAGGAAGCTAGCTGCTGGTTCTCACTGTGAGGTCCATGTCACAACAGCAGCTTTGTAGATGTCACAGATTTATTTTCTTATATATTCTACACTGGATAACACAACGCATAGCTATATTTATTATTGTTATAAGTGATTTTGTTGTTGCAAATATGGGAAACATTAGTAGGTCCCATGTGGGAGTGAAGGCAGTAACTGTGTTTTATTGGCACCTCTTTAAAAATCTTGAATTCAATAAATATATCATTTTTGAAACCTTCTTTGTATGAAGGGGTAATTGTGTTTTTCATTGGCATGCTTTTGTATATTTAATTAAGATATCCCCTTTTACACCTTTTTGTGTAAATACCTTTACTTCCTTGATGACCACTGTCGAACTTTTCACATAAGTAATAACTGTACTGGTGGTTTTGTAGCTAGTACCAAATGCTTCAAAAAGTAAATAATGGACGGCTGAGCTACGAATCACAGGAATCTGGGTGACAGGCCTTCAACTGTATGCAGGTCAATATTTTCTAGCTACAGAAATGCTAGGAGAGCAGTTCTGTAGCTGTTACAGAACCATTTCATTAACATGGCTCTAGTTTTTAAAGATGTTTTGCCAGTCCTGCCACCTATGTCACCCTTCTTCCTATGTGCACGGCTTAAATGACCTTGTGAATGCGAGAAAGTGAGAGTCCCGAGCACAGATTTATTAAGGTTTGTGTGCTATAATAAAATTGCTAAGGAAGTGCACAGAAAACTGTAACATTCAGTAAGTCACCTTGAACAGGCAAGGTTCTCTTAAGTCTGCTTTGTTTCCTGCTGCTGTTCCTTGCTTGCAATCATTAAATTCCGTCCAAGTTTTGACACGTTAAAGTCATTTTCAATCTTTAAAAAAACTGGAGGGTCATTTAAAAGTAGCTGTTGATCCTGCCCTAAAGCTCCTAGATTAGACACTTCCTTTTCTTGGGTAACAGTTGTATTTCAGTGGCGCTACAGGGTATCACCCTGTCACATGCGTTGCTGGTTCAGACTACAAGCAGCTGTGCTGTTACATGTTTCATACTCATGATCCACCATTGCCATTATCATACATATTGCCTGCTGTTAACCAGATAACAGCAATAATGTGCAGGCAAGGCAGCAGCAATTGTGTGTAGACAGCAGGAGCCTGTATGAGATCAGCAGCACTGTGATGCAAAAAGGATGTAAAAAAAAATATGGCATTTGTTTATAATACCCAGAATATTAATTCAGGTAAGATCAGGTAATCTACTTTGACATAGACACAGATCTGTATAATTTTTGGCTTTGTTCAAGCTACACATTGACAGAGATATGCTGAAACCTGTACTGTCATAATTAAAAGTTCCAGTTTATAGAAGTCTGTTCTGGGCAGACAGATTTTGCTGAAAGTCTCCAGGAGAACTTTGTTCTGTTATTGTGTTTAAGTCCGTGTCTATTACCCTCCCAATTTTGGTGTCATCCGCAAACACGGAAATATCGCTGTTAACACCCTCCCCGATGTCATTAATAAATAAGTTGAACAATATGGGACCCAGCACAGAACCCTGAGGCACACCGCTCATTACACTAGCCCAGTCTGAAAAGGTAACATTTACAGATACATGTTGAAGATGTATTGTAGCTTATCCAAGATGCCACTTCAGTTCTGATCAGTGTCATGAACATACTCTAGCATTTATATTCTCAAATGTACCACAAAGACCTTTATCCAGTCACCATGGAATGTGTCAAGTAGACATTGATTGTCCAAGAACCGGATGAGAGATGTGAAAGTTGTGAAACCACCCTGTTCCAGTTACTTAATCCAATTCTCTGTGTCATGGTCTGCATGGGTGTTAATTATTTTGTTGTGTTACTCACATGATTATCACCTATGCAGACTTCCTAACACCAAAGGTGGGATTAGAACAGGGTGGTGGTGATTGGAATAAAGGAGAGGTAGTTGGAGAGTGTAATATACTCTTCCCAATACTTGGAGCCGACATGGGCCACTGCAGTTATCGCACACCAGCTCTACACGTTCACAGTCTCATTCTGCAGAGAGTGGTGACGGTTAGTCACCACTTCCTGGAGGGACTCCCGCTCCCCTGTCTGTTCCTCCAACACTCACTGTAAGGAGAGACAAGGGAGAGGGTGAGCACAGCTGACCCATGCTCTCTGTCAATCAGGCAGCCAGTGGATCCCAAAAACATTCCAATATATAATTCAAATATGTGAAACAACGCTGTCACCCAACACAGTACACCCCCTGTGCCAAAACCAAATATAACAGTGAACAATACTGTGGAAAAAAAATCAAATTCAATCTTCTTATCAACTGTAAGTCAAAGGTAATTATCTTTTAAAAAAGTCTCAAAAGTGACTAGTAAAGTAGCAAATGTCATTTGTCAGTGTATTAATCACATAATTGAAACAAAGTGTCCATGAAATCGTTAAATGCAAACAGCTCTCGCAAGTCTTAATGTGTGAAATAAAACAGAACAGAGAAACAGAAACAAATGTGTAATTCTTAGTCTTTCTTAGTGTGTCACTCTGTCCACTCTTGTGATTTCTTGTGTATGATCTTTAAAAAAATAAAACAAATTGAATCCTTGGCTGCAGTGCTCAAATAAACCGATCCTGATCTTAACGTTTTCTCCTTTTTTTTTGCCTTTGAGTCAGAATAAAGGGTTACTCTAATGTCTTATTATTGGGCTAGAGTCACAGACTATGTGTTGCTGCCCGTGCACTCTCCAGGCCTACTTGTCTGTGAATTTAAAGCCAGTAACAGATTTCCTTTCCTAATCAATTGTTATGTTTAAATGATGAGTGTTTCATTCTATCTAGGCAACCCATCTGTGTTTACCAATAAATTAACATAACCTGCAAATTATATTCATGCCAGCCAAAGTAGTAATTATCTGCTCACTTAAACTGCCACTAATTTGCAAACATAGCACAAAGCTGTTTAATTATGCATTTGTGTATAAACTATTTTGTCTCTGCCCCAATTTCTTTCGGGCTTGTTATAACTACTATCATTGGGGATTTAAACTCATTTTAATGTGTTTAAGTGAGCATAGTTACTATTGCATCTGCAACTTTTAATTTACATGTAATGCCTGTTGTAGCATTTATGGACTCAATTTATACTGAAAAAATTCTAAACTATATTATATTTTTGCTATTGTGGTTTTAATGTAACCATTTTAGTTATTTTAAACTTTAAAAGTGTCTACCATTATTAGCTAAAAAAAAAGGCTCTGCAGTGTGGCCCTCGGGCCTTTCCCTTTACATCCTTTACTTTAAGCTTAAACCCTCTGTTTTTCCTTTTATCTAGTGATCCTGCCAGAATCACAATTCCTAGGATTACTATGCTTACTCACTGTATTGTATTTATGAAGGAGCTGTGTTTTCACACTAGGACAGAAAGTATGCTGGACTGCAGAACACCTTCCCCTCTCCTTGTATCCATAACATTGGCATGAGTTGTTCTGTAGTCCACACACTGACTCCTGGCTTTAACAGCTGGGAGTCTGTTTACATTAATTCAGCCGATTACCAACTACATTCTGGAATTGATCACCAGCAGCCCTGCAGCATGCCTGCTTCCCCTGCTGTGTTTCCCAGGTTCCTCTGCCCCTCCTGTCGGTCCGGGACAGCCCTGGCATCCTGGAACCTGTGGCCGGGGATGAAGTTAATCTTGCACGATCTGTGCTTGGTTATCTTCATTGGGCTGCAAAGGTGACATTAGGGGTCTAATATACTCCTAAGGTTTCCTTAAAGTGAACGCATTACTAGTAATCAGCTATTGTATGAATTATGTGGTATAATTATTCTAATTATTTCTAATTCATTAAGAATATTAAGATACCCATTTCATGATGAATCGAAGTATATAGGCTAGACACATACAAGGTGACGTCACCGGGGATGTGTAAGCCCAATATCTTACCCCAAAAAAAATCCTGTGTATCCCTCAGAAAAGATCTAGTACCTCCTATTGACAGAGTGACTACTTTATCATAATATTTCGCCAATGGCATTAAAGTAGTGTTTAACTCTCAAACCTTTTTTTCAGTAATGAATCCAGTTCAAACAAATATACAGCAAAGTATTTGTTTGCATTTTAGCCCAAACAGTCGTCATGTTTCCAAACGGATGACTCCAACTCTCTCAGCTCCACGTCTCTGAATTTCCTGTCCAGAACAAAAAGGAGTTTCCAGCAGCTATCCATCTACAATATACTAGCTTGGAGAACGGTAAAGGAAGGGGGAGTGGAGAGCGAGAAGTAGGGGAGTGTCTTGCCATGCTGTGCCTTTGTGTTTGTGGAGACACACACAGCTTACTAGCACACACAGGGGTAGCTCCATAGGACCCTGCAAAGGAAGAGAGCCAGCCTAAAATAGGATATCAGGGCTAGTGTTCATGGGACCAGCTGATTCTGCAGGAAACACTGAGGATCCCTATGTACTTTTAGGATCACATAAAAGACCGGAGTGACAGGATCTTCTTTAATTAGATTATACATCATTCCAGCTCTGTATGCGTTCCCAACTATTCCTGCAATTTTCTTTTGTATGCTGAAAACAGAATCATTTAGCAATTTGTGTATACACATCTGTATCAAAGTTGTTGCTGTACCTCTTGTACACAAAACTCTGTATTCATTACATCAATTGAACCCCCCTTGTTAGCTGGTTTCAAAACTATATCCTGTCTCTCAGACAAAGATCTCAAAGCATTATTTTCATCAGCAGGTAAATTAGTTGGCAATAGTCCTGAGGTTTGTGTGCTAGTAATCCAGCAATCACCTTCTCAACATTGGCAACAAACACTTCCACAGGTGCAAAATTGGTGGGAACTATAATGTTCCATTTAAGTCAAAATTCCTGACTGATTTTCTATCTTCAGCTCTTAATACTTCAATCTGTGGCCACATTGCATACAGAAAGGGGAATTGATCAAAACTGGAGAAGACCAAATCCGGAGCAGCTGTGCATGGCAACCAATCAGCTTTTCTTTCATTTTCAAACTTTAACAGAACAAACTGAAGAGAGAAGCTGATTGGTTGCCATGGGCTACTGCTCTAAATTTTGTCTGCTCCAGTTTTGATATTTTTCCCTCAGAGTCTTTAATCTAATTGATTTCTAAAATCTATACAGATCTTATTTTAAAGCAAATGGGAGAGGAGAGCTGAAAAAAAATCAATTATGATAGGTTACCTGTACTGATGAGTGGCCCTGTTTACAGCAATACCCCTTGCAAGAAGCATCCTGCTGTGCTCTAAAATAAAAATGAATATAAAATCAGTGCCCAGGACACAGGTTACCCATTTACCCCAATGCAGAGCATTTCTCTAAAAAGTGCCCCCTCGTGGTGGCCAGGAATAATTTTCATTACAGCAAAGATGGCCCCAACCACAAGGCCTGTACAGTTTTATGGAAACAAGATTTATCTTCAGTGAAGGTACCCCATAATATTTGCATTTTTTTTCATAGACAACAGGGACAAGTACGAATATATTATAATATTGGTTTAGCCCAGAGTTTAGCTTTAAGTGAACCTGTACATATGGGTGCTGCCTTTGTGGATGTCAAATTTCTGACCGATTACATGTGTGCAGCCAGTGAACTTAGTACTCCCTATGACTTACTTGTTTCAAGTCAGTTACTCATGAAAATGGAAGATGAGGATAATTCTGGAAATATATTTTTTTTTAACACACTGACAAAGACAGCACACATAATATGACAGCTTCATTTTAAAGGCCTGAATTCCTATTTGACATTGCATCTTTTCAGTCATCAGGAACATATAGAATTTGCTTAGGTGATAACCTGAAAGGTCTTATGTGACATTAATTAGACATTTTTGTGAATAATTGAAATGGATGTTTTCCATTGTCATTCCATAATAAATTGTCTCTGGTGTGTGAAAGCAGCATCGTGGGTTTTTTTTTTTTAATTAGCATTTTGTTTTTTCTCTTTATTTCTTATATTTTACTAGCGCTGATCTGTAAAGCCCCAAGAGCCAGATTAAATATTTCAATAGCCTTTTTCCCATGAATAAAGACTGCATCTTTTTTAAAGCTTCATAAGTAAAATGAAGTTAAAGATTCCTGTTTTTCTGCAGCTAAAAATATTGTGGTTGTTGGAGGCAAGTTGCTGAATTCTAATAATTTGTCTTTGCATGTTAAATGCTTAAAAAAAAAACTTCTTGGTATTGAAATTAACAACTCCCAGATGCATTTATTACATTCAGATGTTCAAAATGTAAAGTACGTTTCACAAAACAAAAAGTGTTTCTGTGCTCTTTTTTAAATTGGAAATTATATTCCAGATGTGTGCTAATTGAGAACTGACAACATGTTTTGCGGTATGTCAGATTTCTTGAGCAGCCAATTTCTTTTACTGATCTATATAGCATTTTCTTAGACAAATTAAAGTTAAAAAAACTTTAGCCTAAACTTTTTTTTTTAAGCTTTAGATAGTTTAAGACACTTGGCTTCCTAGTCCTGTGTCCCAGTTTTGTAAAGTGCAAGAATGTACACAAGCACACATGATGTCAACAGGATGGAGGGAGTAATTTAGAACACAAATGGGGCAAGCTGATCTTTGTAGGCTTAAAGGGGCCTAATGCAAGATGCACATTTAAGTTCTCTTCCTGTCTTCGCTTCATTTTATTTGTTTGATCCCCTGTTACTGATCACCACCTACCCTGTACTCTCCTACATTTATGATCTTACCTCATACCATCAGTAGCTTTAGTAAAGCATTCTCAGCGAGAGCCTTTTAACATCCATGTCAATGGTGAGGGATCCTTACAATAGACTAAGTAAGGGTCTCTTTTGGGATTTTATTAAGTTTCATTTTCCATCACAACCTTTACACATGCCTGCTGCTCATGGAATTCCAAATACATGCATTTGCACAATTTTATTTTAATAAGTAATGTTGGTTAGTATTTTAGAGGCTCTATCAGATCTTTGCAGTTTAATATGAAAAATCAGCAACAATTAAATCTCTGCTTTAAACGGGCCAGTCCCATTTATTGAAGGTGCAGACCCCAAAGAATACTACCAGATTCCTTCATCAGATCAGATTAGGCATTTATGTGTTTCTATGCTCTGTTTTTTATTTGTTTGGACTGTCTCCTCTATAATTGAGTCCAGTCCTCCTAAAGTACAGGTTGAGTTGTTGCTGGTTCATCCCACCAATGTGTATGTTATCAATGGCTCTGACTAAGACATACTCTTCTTTGTGTGGGCATTATCTCTTCTCATTTTGCTTTGTTTTAGGGCAACCCTGTAAAGGAGGAGGACCTGTTTGTGGCTGTGAAAACATGCAAAAAATTTCACAAAGACAGAAGTATGTCCTCTTGTCTGGTATAGTATATTGTCTGCTCTTGAATTGATTTTAATCCATAATAAAGCTTATCTCTAGGCTCCCTCCCCCATCCCCCACTTCTGCTAGCTGATCACTGGTGTTGCAAAAAAATGCCCTTCTTATTTGCCTAATGGTGTGGTCTCCCGATGCCCCAGTCCCAAGTATTCTCTTCTTTTTTGTTTTGTTTACATGACTTGAGGTCAATTTGCGTGTCCATGTCACGGTTTGCTTGATATGGACTTTTCCTATTGGCTGTCAAGTGGCAGGGTCCTCTCAGGATCCAGAAAAGAAGCCTACAGCAATGACATCAGTGCAAGGGGACTATAAGGGACTAGAACCTTCTCCATGGACCCTCCCTTACCTAGAAACAACACCGGCATGGGACCAGAATGTAAAATTTGGAGAAGTTTATCTTTCTAAGAAAAAAATTATTTGCAGGATAGGTTCAAGGGGGAGAGAGGCTCACAAACAGCAAAACGTAACCTGGAAGCGATTCTAACTCTTCCCCACTCTTACTTTATTTCCTCATTTCCCCAATGTAAACAGGAAGCGAGGGGAAAGGCAAAGATGTAGACATCTGTAAAGAAAAAACCATCAGGGGCTCTGACCCTTCTTTAGTGTATTAATTGTTTCATCTTTGCTCATGGATTTTTATAACGCTACCTACATTTGATTATGTTTTTCTACATAAATATTCCATTGGGTTTGTTCAGTAATGCTATACAGCAAATCAAAGATCATCAATTAACTGATTTGGCATCAGTCAGCAGAAATCTAATGATTTTCATATGTTACCGCACATTATCAATATATATCTGTATTCTTAATGAAGTATAAATGATATGACCAGCATGGTCCACAGCTTTCACCAGAATGCAAACATTTTATACTTTTCCTATTGGACAGAGTGGAAACTTTAATCACAAGCATATGGAAACAATAGATAACCACTCCACGAGCTTTTAATGTCAAATAACAATTTAAAGCATGTTGGTTGCTGTGAATGGCTAAAATTAATTTTATGTTCCCTATTTTCATGCAAATGCAACACTGATTAAGTTGCATCTACTAACATGAAGGTCCCATCGTTTCCTTTTAATTGTCATCTTTTTTTTTTTCCTTTTTATGATTGTACTTTCTGAACCCATCAGAAGAGGGACAGAAGAAGAGAGAGAGACTAAGATGCTCTATCTTTTTGGAGACCCATAATGCTCTATGAGTCATGGATGCACCTGGCATTACAGTTATTTCTAAAAAAAAAACTAAGATTTAAATACAGATTTTAAGCATATATACTTCTATAAATGGAATAAGCCCAACACCACTATAGTTTAATTTAAAAGGACTTGTGGGCAAGTATGAGCCATCACTGAAAATAGGAGCAGTCCCTTTACAATGTGACATAGTAAAGTGGTGTAGAGTAGTGCATGGAGTTCTTTGTTTCATTGTTGTCACTGGATCATGTCTCTTTTTTGAGGGATTTATCCTATACACCTGTGTTTATTTGCAGTACCTGTTGTCAAGCAGACATGGGAGAAGGAAGCTGTACACCTCGAGTATTACAGCGATCATGTGGACCTCACAATCCCAACAATAGATTTAGGGATTCCAAATGTGGATAGAGGTAAATTGAATGATGTGGTTACTTCTAGTATTCTTCTTTATTCCACAATAGCACAGCACACAATATACATTGATTGCCTTCATTTTATATAGTATATAGTACAATTAGTTCTGTTTTACTGCCGCTCAGTAATATAATTATTTTTCCTTAATGTCAGCTTGTTTTTTTTTTAATATTTAGTAAATGTTTTTTTAACTTTCCCAAAAAACAGGTAAAACATTTTTTTAGTGAAGTGGTAATGTCAAGTATTTTGGGCCTACTCCGTTAATCGGTCCACTGATGTTCTTTTAAGCTGCTAAATTAGTTTTGCTAAATTCTAGGTTACCTTAAATTTTGGGCTTTAAATTCTATGTGTATGGCCTCTCCTTTTCTTTAAGTTGTAGGTTCCACTTTGTGTGAGTTGTGCTTGTATTTATTGGAAGGACCGAGCTCAGGGGTTGATTTACTAAAGGCAAAACAGGTGAACAGATTGTTCACTTTGCAAGGGAATTTGCACTTTGCAGGGGAAATGTCCCTTAGCTTAGTGAATGTAGTGAAACGTTTCTTTGTAAAGAATACCCAATCATGTGCAAGGAAAATAAAAAACAGCATATTTTCTTGAACATGATTGGGTGATGGAAGTCAGCAGAGCTTCCCCTCATTCACCAAACTTAAGTGCAAAACTTCCCCTGCTAAGTGCAATATGCCTTGCATAGTGAATATCCTATTTGCTTTTAGAAAATCAAACCCCAGTGTTTGAGAACATCTGGACCTGGAGCACATGGTATGTGTTGATGCAAATACAAGAACTCCCGACTGATACTTTTTTTTTTTGTGAGTGCTAATATTTGATTGTTAATCAAGATTCAGTTGGGGAGATTTCTCTTCACTTCTTATCCCAAATACACTATCAAAAGTGATTAGGAATTTCCCGGAAGTGAGGGGGAAATCCCATGCTTTGACATTTGTCTCCGGGACATGTATGCATATTGTAAGGTTTCCTCTTGTGCTAAGGGCAGCTTTACAATTTAAGATTTCCTCTCATTTTCTGTCAGTAGGAAAAATAGTGAGGGTGTATTTCCCTAGTCCCAAAATAGACAGCAATATAAATTGGATATATGTTCTAACACCCCTTTACTGTATCTGAAGCTATAAACTACATTTTGTCTGGAGTTCTGCTTTAAAATGTATATAAACCCCAACAATTAACTTTTCTTATTCCCTCCCTTTTGTTCTACTATACTATTCAAAGTGCTTTTTTATATCTGTTTATAAGTGCAAACAATATCTATTGATGTTTCCAGAATCCTTGTTAAAGCTGATAACTTCCTGTACTCCATGTGCACAAGGAGGGATTATGGAGATGGGGAGGGCAAGAAGGAAGCCTATTTTTTTATAATGCATCAGGAATGTAGTCAGCAGGGCTTACAGCACATGCATCAGAAACATAGTAGGCAGGGCTGACTGCACATTCTTTGGAATTTGGAGCCTAAAAAAATGCTGGGCCCCTATATACTATTAGCAGAGGGACATTAAAATAGCACAGATTGTAATATTTTTGCTAGTACATCAAGTAAAAAATTATTCACAATGCATGTTACTGTGCAATGCAATGTGTGTGTCAGAAATAGGAACATTTTGATTTCTGTGAAATTTCGCAATTTGTGCAACATATAAATTAAAATAATGCATATATTTTGGGGCTATTAAATAAGCGCATTAGTGTGACAAGCAGTAGGTGGCACAGAACTGTGTGTAAACTGTGGTCAATGAGACATAATCTTTATTTATTTCCGGAGGAAACCGACATAAGCACAGGGAGAACGTGCAAACTTTTTGCAGATAGTGTCCTGATCGGGATATGAACTGGGGACCCCCAATGCAGCAAGGCAGAACCACTAAACTTTGCATCTCCAATAATTTATTGGGCCCACTGTGTTGACATGTCTAAGAGAAGGACACTCTATTTCTCGCACATCAGCCCTTATCGTTCTTTATTTGCAGGGTATTAAGAATAAAACATGGGGAAATGTACATGTATTCCAGAACTCTATGATGTATTTGTTCCTTAATTTTGCCTCATTATACGCTTTAAGGGAGAGAAAAACTGGTTATTTTTAGTGATATAACATATTTCTGTCTAGTTAGAGCAGAGTTCTCTTTTAAAGACTTAGCACCAAAAGAGAATGTTGCATGCACACTCCTAATGCACTTTGTTTTCCTTGTACCCTGTGTATAAAAATTGTATTAAACTAACTCCATACATACAAGGGCTTTGACCACCAAATTGTATAGAGGCTGCAATTCTTATGTCTTATTTGTTCCACTAAACAGAAGTCCCAGCTGAGGGAGATATAGAGCAGGGCCTTGTCCTAGTCTCTCTCCCATGCTCATGATACACATGCAATAGAAAATGGCTACTGTGTCTTTAGAGCCTATAGGTTGTTCTTTGTTTTGTTCTAAAGGACAATCTTCTGAAATTTAAATTTAAAGCGTGAAGTATTTTTTGAAGATGCATTTTTTTCTGCTTGGTTTACTTCACTGGCTTGATTGATCTGTACCAGAAATATCCTGACATTACTTACTACAGCTTATAATTTCCCCTTTTTGTTTCTTTTACAGTTTTTTTTTGTTTTTTTTTTAAATCAGCATGAAATGCATTATTAAGGTCAGGTTTAAAAACGTGTAATACCAATCATAAATATCTAAAGTGAACCTGTCACTAAACGATAAAGTATATTTAAATCCAAAACCTTTTTAGAGTAGAGTAGAGAATAGAATGTATGGAAGGGCAAAGTAAAAAAAAAAAAACAATCAAACATGAGCAGTATATCTCTGCAATAGATGCACTTCCCCATGTTTTATCACAAAGAGCCTGCAAGTACAGAACATGCACTCCGCTCCTAATTTCCAGAAGTGAGCTGATAACACACAACATTTTTGTGACTGAATGGTGACAGCCCTAACCAGTGTCTTTTGCTACTACTCACTCACCCCGCTCTCTCCAAGATAAGAAGTAGGAGGGCTAATTAGACTCCATGAGAACACAGGAAGTGTACACAGGGCAGCTCTGAATTACTGACATGATCTGCTGGTATTTTTTTTTGCTCTTATCAAACAGTTAAAACAAACTAGGCTAGATGGTATGTTTATCAGATCAAGAGGTAGCAAATAAGAGATGTTCATTGTTAGAGTTTACATACAGTTTGAAAGGTTTTTTTTGTCATCTGTATCTTATTGTGGAGATTTTGCTTAATTTCCTGTCCTGTACACTCAACAGGAAGTGAGAAGAAATCTTTCCAAAGTGAAGGAAATCTCCTCTTCGTTGTCACCAGACCAATTGTCCCTATTTTAAGATTTTCCATCTAGTCGTGGTCTGGTGCCAACTCAAAAGTTTGGATTTTGCCTTGGTTTCAACCTGGTGACAAAGGCCAACAGGACAATTATAGAGGATGAACCTCCCTAACAGGCATACATACAGCAACAAAATTCTGACAGGTTCTAACCCCTCGTTACTTTATCCAAAACTCAAAAAAAGTTTTGGATACACTTTACCTTGACCTGGAAGCAATTGAGGGTCCCTGAAAATAAACTCTTTTAGTCCCTAAAATGGAGAATTCTGCAACAGTAATGTCTGCCCTGCACAGGACCTGGCAAAACAGTTTGTTTGTTGCAAGAAAATAAATATTAAATCAGTGAGGTGTCACTTTGCATTAAACGGGAAAGATAATAGTGTCTCTTCAATGATGATTGTCTTGTATTAGACAAACTCTTTAAAGTAAAAAAAAAAAGAGAATACTACAGACACAACAAGGGGAGTAAGGAGTTACGCTATAAACAGATTATAATATGTGATCTATATCAGTCTCCAGGGTTTCCGTAAACTAATTCAAAAAAGAAGGTTCCCTAAACAAAGAAATCCCTATATTGAAGCTGATCAGGTAAACAGGTGACACAAAATGGTAATGATGTATAAAAAATATATTTAATGACAATTAAAGAAAAATACACATAGGATCCAATATAACAAGACATCTAAAAACAAGTAAAAAGACATCCCCTTGAAATTCCACTTATAGTAATACGCACTGGCGGAACTACCAGGGTCGCAGCGGTCGCAATTGCGACCGGGCCCTGGCGTTCCGCCACTTGGGGGGGCCCAGCGAGAAGAAGAGGGCCCCCCGAGAGAGTGCCGCTCCTTCCCTGCCTGTAAGAGTGAGACTCACCTGGCCGCGTCCTCAGAGCGGCGTTCAGCTCCGCCCACTCCCTCAGCGTGACTCAGTTCCACCGCAGCCGTCCCCCATAAAGCCGGGAGATTTGAAAATGCTCAGTGTCTTAGCTAAAGCGCTGAGCATTTCCCGGCTGGCTACCGCTCTCACAGCTGCTCCGTCCTGTACCGCGGCTCTCACCCTCCACGACGAGGCCGTCTGCCTGTGATATCTGCAGACTGTCAGATCCCCTGCCTGGAGATAGACAATCTCCAGTATTCTACCTCGCTCTGCATGCTGAGCTGGGTGAAAGGGAAACAGCCGGACCCTGTTGCAGGATATCGTA
The DNA here is from genome assembly GCF_000935625.1 of Nanorana parkeri. Taxonomy (NCBI): domain Eukaryota; kingdom Metazoa; phylum Chordata; class Amphibia; order Anura; family Dicroglossidae; genus Nanorana; species Nanorana parkeri. The sequence goes on along the minus strand of NW_017306276.1, from coordinate 3,752,411 downwards.
GCCCAGCTCTCGGCACTCTGGACTCGCTTCCTTAAAGGCACAGTACACTAGAGCAACCACTCAACAACTACGAGCTGCCATCCGGAGGAGCAAGCCTTATAGAGAGAGCAACTAAAACCAAGTATCATGTCCTTATATTGCTATAATTGGAAAAGTGGGGAAATTGGGTGTGTGTGTGGGGGGGATGCTGGTGTTTCTAATCCAGAAAATAATCCGGGGGTTGTTTCCAGCATGTGGGGCCGCACAGCGAAGTGAATAAAGACACACTGGGCTGAAAGATCTAATTGCCTCAAGGATAGCATTACCAGCCGTATCCTTCCTGTACAGGCTGGTATACAGGACCCCTCCAACATCCTTACACACCAGTATGTCCAAAAAGTGTAGTCTGCTATGATCGAATGTCAGGGTGAACCTTAGATTATATACATTGAAGTTGATGATATCAACAAAGTCCCTCAGAAGATCCTCTCCCCCCGTCCAGAGCATCAGGATATCATCTATGTACCTGTGCCATGACACTACATGGCACAGGTACATAGATAAGTCCTCCCCGCCCAGAGTTCCTGCTCCCAACCGCCCAGGTATAGGTTAGCGTAGGAGGGTGCACATTTGGTCCCCATAGCCGTGCCCTGTTTTTGTAAGTAGTACTGACTATTAAAGAGGAAAACATTGTGGGTCAGCACAAATTCCAAAAGTCGCAACAAAAAAGCATTATGCATATGTTCTGTAGTTCCCAAGGTGGCCAGAAACCTTTTGGTCATCTTCAGTCCCTTGGAATGTGGAATGAAGCCAAGTACTCTACATGAGGCTTGAGGAAATGGTCTATGTATGAGCTCACATTCTACAGACAGTGCACAGAAAACTTTAAGATTTTGTTCTGTAAAAGATGTATATATTTGTATCCTTGTTGAACAGAGACCACTAAGACCAAATAAGCAAAAATGTGGATTAAAACCCCCCGTATACATCCATATACATCCAAATACACCTCAACCCACCCAGAACAATTCACCCCAACATATAAGTATTGTCTTACTTCTTGGTCTATGGTAACCATGAGCCTTGTAAACCTTTTTTAGTGCAACCCAATTCCCAAAAAGTTGGAACGTGGTGTTAAATCTACCTAAAAACTAAATGCAATGATTTGCAAATCTCATAAACCCATATTTTATTCACAATAGAAAATAGTCCGAAGGCAGGATGTACAAGTGAAGCTCGTGTCAATCCTCTCCTACTGACTTTCAGAGGAGACTTGATTGCCCTTGTTTTCTGATTTCTTCCAGCACTGAATGAGCCTAGTCCTAGTGCTGACAGCTGGGTAAACAGAAGATTGGGAACTGTGCTATCTTACAGCATACAGAATAGACAATAATACCCAGTGCTTGTTCTTTACTGCTCTTCTTCACATTGTTAAGCTATATGTCAGCCAGTTAATTAAAAACAATGCACTTCCTGTGTAACAGATCTCTCATCTCAAAAGTTCTTAACAGATTGAGTGATAGTTTCCTTTCTACAGACTTCTGTTTATTACAGTGACAAAAATATGGAAGACAAAGCCTGTAAAAATTACTTTGAGGTAAACAATAAATAAAAATACGTTGTTCCCTATAAACCCCCAGTGTCTCAATGAATTGGACATTTCCCCACCCCCAGGGTGTTATTTTTGTTATTTGAAACTCAACATTGGTTCCTCTTTAGCATTATCTAGAGATTTCCTAGATAATATTGTGTTTGTGCTATTAGCAATTTTTGTCTATTGTTAAATACATTTGATAAATAATATGTGTACTTCATTGATGCAAAACCCACTTGAAGCAGTTCAGAAGGAGGTCATCTGCTGGTGAAATGCGCTGTGAATCTCCAACTGTTGCCATCATTAGAAACCCAAAGCCCCTTGACACAGGCCCTATTAAGGGTTTGTATATACTTCAGCAGCAGACCCTCAGTCAGTATGCAGACTGCTGTTAGGACTTACTGGTTTGGCAAAGCCTTACCTTACATAAGTTCCCTTACTTCATGCAGTGTAATTCATGACACTTGCAATTTATAATTATTGTCATCAGTCATCACCTTTATTATCCTTTCTTTCCTCCCTGTTAAAACCGTATGACTAAAGTTATGGAATATAACTTTTGGCATTTTATTTAAAGAAAAATTGTAGGCAGTAAATCACCAAGAAACTATGACACATGGATGACTAAAAGCTTTTTACAGGTTGTCATTTCATTTTACTGAATGGAGTTTAGATTGATGGATAGTAGCGGAAAATACATTTGTTGACCTTGTCAAGAGATAACATGATTTAATAGAGCAAACCCACCTTGTGGACAGCGTGCTGTTTTCCAGCGATGGCATCAATGAAAATCTATTCATTCATCCCCACTTGTCTGTTATGTTTAACTTTGCATCAAGAGGAAGATTTGAACAGACCGCAAATCAGCATATGAATTGTAGTCAACTGTAAAGTGTCGGGATATGACTGGTTATAATGAAAAGTATAAATGTTCTACTAGATCAACAGTGCAAGCAATCATGGGACAATAAATTAACTTTGTCAGCTAGTGGGAAACACATGTCAGCAGAGTTCTTGGGGCTATCCTCATTTCTAGAAGACAGACATTTTTATGTTTGATGACAGGTGATTTACTAAAGGAGCAGAGACTTTGGAAAGTGAATGTTCACTGAGATCAGTAAATAAGCTGTGTTCACTTTTAATACCCAATCAAGTGTATTTGAAATAGAACAGTTATTAATCGTTTTGCTTCCAGAGCCATTTTTCTAATTATTTACACACGTTTAAAAGCTTATTTTAGATCTGAAGACTACTTAAAACGGTCTCAAGACACTGCACAATAAAATCATGTCCGTTGCAATTTTTTATGCAATTTTTTTTGTGTTACATTATATTAAGGCAACTGTTTATCAAACCCATATTTCCAGTAAAAAAAAAAATATAAACAGATTAATTTTAGTGCACACAAACACAATATAATACCCACTTTTTTTTTGTAAAATATAAACAATGAGCTTGTGTCGAGTAAATACAGGTAGGGCCCTCCTAACCATCTGGTCTTGAATTGTATTATAACTGTAATGTTAAATGGTAACGCACTGTGAAAACTGTTGGCACTATATAAATCCTGTATAATAATAATAACAAATATGTCCAGCCTTAACATTACGCACACCTGTGAAACAGTTGTCCATAGGCAACACTTTCAAACCCTTTAAAGGTAATCTGTTTCAAGTTAACAGTGAATTATGGCCCTAGAATTACTGCTCTCACAATGGCATGTGCAGCGATACCTAATATGTGGTGCAATTGTGATTTTCATATGCAGGCATGTTTGGATGTGCATGGGCAGGGTAGCTTTAAAAAGCTTGGCGCGTTTATTTTATAAGCTTTTTTTTACTTTATAGCCATCACAAGGTGGCTGATAACCCCCCTATTGTGGTAGCATCATGCAGGAGACAGAGGTTTATTAGACCCACAGGTCACGCTCAATTAGCTTCTTTCCCAGCCACAGAGGCCAGGGAATGGCTGCTCTGAACCTGGAAGTGATCAGGACTCATCACTTCTAGATTTATTCCTCACAGGGGGTATTGCTGCTCTTCCTCCTGACATCTGCCATGTAGGTCCCAGATGCCCAGGAGGGACAGGAGAGTTTTGTACCTGGAGGTGGGGGGGGGGGCACATTACCATACACATGGAACATAGAATGGGGCAGCTTTACAGGAATCTGTTTACAGGCCAGTGCTGCCACAAATGTAAGCCTTTCATCAGCAGCAGCTTAAGGGTTAAAGGATTAGGTAATAAATTGTAAAAAAACAATACACTAATCACTGTAACACCCCCCTTCTCTATCCCCAGCTTACCACCTCTGATGGCTGCCGCTTTTCATACTATCTACAGCCCCGGGCAGTAAAACAAACATTCACTTGGCAATGTGAACAGTTACTACTTTGTAGTAAATCAACTGCTATGTGTTCATACTGTAGAGGGACTTTTGTGTAGAGGTCCGACAGGGCCATCCATTACTCAATTTTCAGCTGAAATTCAAGCCATTTATAGCCAGCTTTACACAGAGAGAAGTTGATCGTGTGAGCTGGGTGGGCAAGTTAATTCTGTGTTTGCTTTTCTCAGAGCTCACTTCAACAAAAAGCATTCTATGGCACAAAAAAAGAGTACTTACCACGTGGAATTCTGAAATAAAAAGTTATAACTGTGTATTCAGCCAGTCCCATGACCTTTAAAAGAGGAAAGTCAGGAAGCAACAAACTTCCTAGACCTTTCTAGTTAGAAGTTATCAAAGCTGCTACTCAATTTAGGATTATTCAGATTTAAGACATATTGACACCTATAATGGCGCTTCACTTTTTTTTACTGCTTTGTAAAATAGCTTAGCTTTAACACGTGAATAATGTTCACTTTGAATATTTTACTATGACTGAATGCATGAGTACATATTCTAGGAATTATCATACTTTGTCTGAATGCTTATACCTATTCTAGAAATTCTACATTTACATAATATGATTATGTATGGCTACAAGCCTGAAATCCTTCGTGAAGAAACCTTACCAAGTGTTTTTACTTGGCTAAACATAATTTTATAGCTTGCTTTAATATTTTGAACAGGGCTTGGTTGTTAAATACACTTTAACAGTCTTAAACTCTGACGAAATGTAGGCTCAGCAAAGTGCAAACCTAAAATCTCCCATTCAACAGGGAACATGTGACCAAGTGCCGTGGTTTTTGGGCATGTGGCCAGCACTGGTGGGAGCCTAAAGCAGCACTTGTCAAGGTATGCAGGGTTTGCTGAATCACAGCTGCGGAACTCACGCTGGTATCAGTTATGAGGGGGTGGTTCAGGTGAACGGTTCCCGAGTACACTTAGTGCGGTGGGGAGACCGTACACATTATACACCAAACAGTATGTAACAAATCGCCAGCGGCATACGTCCAAACAAGGAGAAAATCTGCAGTAATCTTTAGTATGCACCGTGAAGGCAGGCTCTCAAAAAGGCTTTAGGGAAACCTCAATTCTGGAAAACCAAAAACACAGAGAGTGCCTCCATCACGTAAAAACATTTTAATAAAATAATTTAAACAGATAAAAACATACTCACAAGGATTGAGTTTAAAAAGGCATGAAACGGTAAAAGCATGAAAGGCTTAGCCTACCGGCTACTCTTCCTCCCTGATGGTTAACGTTTCCGAGGTCACGCCTCCTTCGCAGAAGTCGTTTTATGGAATATATCTATATAGATATTCCATAAAACGACTTCTGCTAAAGCGGGAACATCTTTTTCAAATCCCTGCAACCCCAGGTGATTTGTAATTGTAAGCCTGAGTTGAGCCGCGCTTTAAAAGGGAGTCAATAGAACACTCCCTATTGGTTCTGACGAAGGAGGTGTGACCTCGGAAACGTTAACCATCAGGGAGGAAGAGTAGCCGGTGGGCTAAGCCTTTCATGCTTTTACCGTTTCATGCCTTTTTAAACTCAATCCTTGTGAGTATGTTTTTATCTGTTTAAATTATTTTATTAAAACATTATACACCACCCACTAGCTAATTGTTCTCACAGGCCTCAGCCTGAGCAGGGCAGCCCCGGGAGTTGCTCGAGGAGGATGTGGAGGAGTGAATGGTTATAGTAGTTCACTATATATCAACAACAACTTATATTTGAAGAGATATCTGTAGTCGCTATGATAAGTACGGCCCTCAGTATAACATGCTGAACATACAACTTCCTCACAGTATGAATTCTGAGCATGAACAAGTTGCTGTGCTAGAACGGTATAGTCCCCTTTAACAACTAGTGACAGTTCAGGTCTGACAAGCTGCAACTGCAGCGATTGATATGGGTGTTGAAACCCCAGAGTACTTGCGCTTTAGATGTCAGCTACTGGGAGAATGGATGCCAGGGTCCTGGGATTTGCAGGCAGTCGGATCAGGCAACACTCCTGGCCAGGGTCCAAGCTGGGAGCCTCGGCTAGGATTCGTCTCCCTGCAGTATTGACAGAGGCAGAGGTCAGTCTGGAGCAGGTGAGGTTCACAGGTTCGTCGCTCGATGTTCCACAACAAGAGAACGCCGAGTGAGCAACTCACCTGTGAATTTAACTGAGGAGCCGCGGCCAGTGGGAGGAGCCCGGCGTGACGGCAGACCGGAGCCGGCGCGCCGCTGGAACGAAGGGACGCACCGGGTGAGTCTGACAGCACTTTCCAGTAAAAAATTTGATCCTCTTAATACGGTTTATTTATCTATTCCATCAAGACTGTTAGTATAGCTTTAGGCTTTTGTTGGAGTATAGGTCCTCATTAGGAATAATGGACTGGTCTTATAGTCTTTCTGCTCCTAGTTGGCGATTAGGGTCATGGAGCTTAGGAGGGACTTACAAACCTATAGCTGTAATATACAGTTATGAAGGAAATATTTGTGTAAAATGATGCACAGTTTACTTATTTCTGAGCTTGGTGCACAATACCTTTGCATTTTCCAGTTGCTTTTGTCAATTTATATAAATTTGAGAGAAAAATGCTCTAGTAGTGAAGGAGCAAAAATCCATGTGGCCTTGGGTACATCTTTGTCACTTTGTTGTTCTAATCTCTACGCTCTGTATGCTTGGTACAGACATCATGATATAAAAATGAGTCATTATTCTTGACAATACAGTTTTATAAGGTGCCTTTGTAGTCATAACATGTTGCTCTTTTCTATTTAGGACACTGTGGAAAGACTTTTGCTATTTTGGAAAGGTTTTTAAAGTCTAATATATCACACACGCACTGGCTGGTCGTTGTAGATGATGATACACTGATCAGGTATGTGAGAAGAATAATTTTTCTTTTTAAACTTTGTGTCGAGTACTTTCTCCGTACACCCCATCCATCAAATTTGTGCAATATTCCTTGCTCTTTGTGTTCTCTGATCAGCTACTAATAGACTGAAAACATCTGCAATGTCTCCGTTGTGCCAGGTATTTCATCCTGGTGTAAAATCCATTCACTTTAAATAGTTTAGCAGCCACTAGACTGTTTCCTTGGTTTTTTGGGGGTTTGGCTATACAGCAATTTTATAATAAACTATAATGGTTTGCATTTGACTTTTTCCAGTTTATAAATTTTTTTACTGATTTTTTTATATCCATTTTTTTATACTTAAAGTGATATTAAAGGCAAATTTTTTTTCCCTCCCCCCATGTAAATGTTAGCACTTACCTTAAATGATGTCTCTTTTTCCGATCTTCCTCTTCTTTCCCCATGTTTTCATCTGTCCCTCCAGCGGTGTGACATCACTCCGATCCAGTGCTGTCTGCATGCGGGTGCACGCGTCCATAGACTTACCTTGCGTCTCTGCTCGTCTCCCGGCCGAGAATCGGAACTGCGCATGCGCCCGCCCCAAGATCCTTTGCGGCCGTACGAGCAGTTCCTGATTCTCGGCGCGGGAGCGAGCAGCGATAACGAGGTAAGTTTAAAATGTGTGTTTAGTTGTTTTTTTTACCCCTTTAAGTAAATAAATACATAATATAGGTTGCACCATGATACAGCATTTCTGTTTTCCTTGAAGTTCTTTGTAAATTTGTACAAAGCCATCTTAGTGGACAGACAGGAGGTGAGAGGGGGAATGACAAGTCATAGGGGGTTATTCATTAGAGAGCCGAAGGATCCAGCCGTCGCTTCAGCTGATCCTTCGACCACCGGAGCCCTTCGCAAAGTGGCTCAGCCTAGCTGAAGACATATGCTTTGGCTCGACTGAGCCTGAAGCGACATCCGAATCGGGGAGACCGGCCTGCCAGAGGGCTGGCCGTTATTCCCGCAATTGACAGCTGGGGGGAGCCAGCTGTGATTTCACGGGTGGCTCTGCACAGTTGTAATGACAGATTAGCATCCCCAAATGACCTGGGAGTGCTGATCTGTCATTAAACAATAACAACTGGGTGGAGCCGGCCATGAAATCACGTCCGGCTTTGCCCAGTTGTTGTTCATTGGCCAGGACCTGCTAGAAGACTCTAGCAGTTGTGTCGGCCAATAGGAAGCAGTTGGGCGGAGCTAGCTGTCACCGCTAGCTCTGCCCAATTGGGTTTTCTTTTCTCCAAAAAAAATGTTACCTTTTTTTTTGGTCACTCTTTTCACTGATTTTTTAATTCTGCTCGGTACCTCGGAGGTAACGCGCAGAATAGCTGAGCGTCATTCACTCACTGCCAATCGGCCCCTATGAGAATAGGGGCGAACGTCAGCGAGTGAGCTGCCGGAGCTTCGGCTCAGTTGATCCAGATGTTGGATCGGCTGAGTCGAAATCCCTCTGCACTTCGTCTCAGTGCAGAGGCAAGACAGCCGAGGCACAGCTGATTTCAGCCGGTGCACGGCTGAAATCAGCCGTACTGAGCTGGAGTGAATAGCCAAACAGCGTTCGGCTCTGTTCACTTCGGCTGCCTTCAGCTTTGTGAATAACCCCGATAGATTTGGCTCATTCAGTTGTGAGTGTATGTGTGTTTTAACTTAAACTATTGAGCTCTGTAAATAACAAGCATTTAGAAGCACAGCAAGTAAATGTAGCCTATATAACTGCCTGGATATGAAAATACTACATAGTCAATATTTCATAGATGATTTTAGAAATACAATAGTGAATTGTTGCCTCAGTGGTCTCCAGGTGTAACCTCTCCCCCTTTAGGTTATAACCATTTGTAACTACATACAGAAAAGTGGGGTTTTTTTGAGAGGTATAACACCAAAACTTGATTTAATCAATATATAAAAGAATTTTTATTGTACATACATTCAATATAAAAGTAAAAACATGTATACATTTCATTGCGGTACAGTCTAAATCAATAACATCTTGTACATGATTAAAAACCAGTTGCATCCTAGCTCCAATTCATCTTGTTAGTCATACATATTTGGTTGGGAAATCCATATATCCAGTCCCTACGCGTTTCGCATACTGCTTCCTCAGGGGACCATGGATCTATCTGATACAAAATGATTTAATCTTCAATAGGTTGGTCTAGGTAATGCAATACATAAACCCATTCTAAGATTTCCACACCAGAAGAACTGTGCTCTTGGCGGCTCCGCCGGACAGAGGGACACCCATCATCACCCCCACACCCAGTCACCTCTCACTTACCACCCAGTGGGATTTCTGGATTCGAGCAGGATTCCCCAGACCGATTGTGGACAGGGATAGTAAAATCCCAAAATAACCACTACGTCCGGGGGTCAGTAAGGGGACCCTGGGGCCACAGGAGAGGACGCTTCAGGATCGAACAGTTTTTGGAGGGTCGCCTGTACTAAAAAATTAATTGCGCTATTAGGTTTATGTGTGGGAAACCATGCATCTTGCCGTGCATGTTTACATTCACATATATGTGTGTGTGTGTATCCATATTTGTAGGTACCATGTGGATAGATACCCCAAGATGACCTTTCATTCTCCTATCTCTATCTCCCTATGGGGGAGACACGGCTATATGCCGACCTGTACATCCCTATGGAGGAGACACGGCTACACGCCGACCTGTACATCCCTATGGGGGAGACACGGCTATATACCGATGATGGTGTTTGTAGATGGAGTGGAGCGTATATTGGAGAGTAGACATGAATTATATCAAAAACGATTCAAACCACTAGAAATGAAGCCATTTGAACCCATGGGCCACCATCAGCTTGCTCCATGCAGGGGGCTGACTGAGGGCGGAGGCACGGGTTAGGCATCCCGTGTCACCATAGCACCGGCGGGCCCCAAACACCAATGCGCAGGCGCGGGGTTCTAGCGCATGCGCAGTCGAGGTCCACACCGCGGACGGGTGCCTAGACACACACAGGTGTTGGGCGCCATGTCAGCGGTGGGGGCTACTTAAGAGGGTATGGCGGGGGAGATTTAACAGTGGAGGTGAGACGCAGGTGCAAGGATCTAGGATTGGAGCGACATACAAACTGACGGACGGGACGTACAGGCTAGACACTCAGAATCCTTTCTACCTGGAAGGGGAAGGTATGTGGACAACCTTAAATATAAGAGGGATAGATGATAGGGCAATGTTACCAGCAATGGATAACCTCCCATCAAAACATATAAGGGAATGAGTGGAGCTACAGATGGATAACACTTTTTTGTGAAGGGGGAGGTTATTGTTGTTTTTTTTGTTTTGGTGTGCTAATGAATGTGAGTTGGCCTCATGTGAGGTATTAAATGTGTGTGCAGGGAGAAAAATATAAATAAATAAATCAAAAATAAACACAAAAAAGAGAACTATGGGGACACTAAAATGGGCACACCATAGGGAAACAAGTATTTAGAGTAAACGAATATAACACTGGTTAATAGGTGCATGTTTCACCCACACTCAGGCTATTTGTTCACCTGAACTCACTATTATGATCATTTTTTGACAATATACACTTACAGTATCAAATACAAATGTATATGGAGGGAACACTTCCCCTATTTACCAACCTTCACACAGAATTAATCACTGCAATCTTTTGTCTTTTCTATTACATATATTTTCACATACATTTTTGGTTTATATAATTTCACTTATATTCACTCTCATCAGGAGGTTTCTCTTAGTGATGGGGACATCATTAAAGAGAAAAATATGTGTTTACAGGGAAGGTATACGGGTCCACTAGGGGAGATAGGAGAATGAAAGGTCATCTTGGGGTATTTATCCACATGGTACCTACAAATATGGATACACACACACACACATATATGTGTAATGCAATACATAAACCCATTCTATTTGTTGTTGTTTTGAAGATATGGATAAAAGTCTGCTTTAGCATGCAACTTCTTGATCACCAGCTGAACTCTATACTACTTGAAGAGATATTACCTTGAAGTACAGCTGTCATTAGAGACGCCATTGGTGATCTGCTTCTGAGAATGCTTGGTATTTGGATTCAATACTTCCGAGTCACTAATGGGCGACAGCATGCATTTTAATAATCTCCTAACGTTATACATGTTTTCCGTCATTCCCAAAAAAATAATGAAGCCACACACCGGTTGTCATGACAACCAGGCAAGTATAATTTTCAGGTGGAAAGTGAGAAATGGCAGTCTACATATTTATCTCATGAGCATTTTTCTTCAAACAGTGAATGAGCAGAGTCTGAGCTTCATTATACAGCAGATCTTATGCTGGCCACGCACAGTCTGGTTTAGTTTCAGATCTGTTTAGTGTGAGGGTCTAACTGAGTGTTAGGATCCAGAGCGTCTCCAGGTGGCACTGTAGCTAGCCCTGCAGTTCCAGTGCTCACCTGCGGGTGTCTCCCAGCACTTAGCCATCACCTGGTGCTTCCTGGAAGGGTATTTAAACCCTCCCTGCAGTCAGGACGATGGCTCAGTGTTGTTTCCTGTTTGTCCTAAACCCAGTATCCCGTTTTGAACCTTGTTACCTGTGAGTCCTGAATCCTGTTTTGAACCTAGTTACCTGTGAGTCCTGAATCCTGTTTTGAACCTTGCTACCTGTGAGTCCTGAACCCAAACTATACATATCTAATATCCTTGCCTGGTCCGTGTAACATACTTGCCTTGTCCGTGTGGTCACACGTGTTTGGTCTGCTTGCGTGGGTACCTGCGGAGGTGTGGGGTCACCTGTGCCGGTATCCCTGACACTGAGTGTATATAAGCTTATATTTAAATAGACCATCACATACATTTTATTAATTTTATAAACCAGATATGAACGCAAATATGACTCTGAGGCCAAAACGAGCTGTACTATGCCAAAAAGAAAATTTGTGTACTTTTTCCTTATTGCGACCAAGCACTTAGATGTGAACAGGGCCGTAGAAATGAATGGGATTTTTTTGGGAGCATATTTTTTGAGTATTTTTTAGGGCAGAAAAAGCACTACAAAACGCTCGGGTGAACCAGGCCTAAAGGGGCCCGCTGCCACCGGCATATGGCATACGATGTAACAATAAATACCACAATTTATTGTTACATAGGATTTGAGAAGGGGTGAAGTCTCGGACCACCTGGTAGTTATTGGATCTGGACAACACTTATTTATACGTATGGCATACGATGTTGGCAGCAAAAGTTTTAAAGGACAAAATTATTTTGTGTTATTTCCACATTCTATTAAAGTGTTCTGTTAACGACAGTATTTTATAAAACTGCACCACAGTATATTATAACATTCTTTACTTCAAATGATAGTGCTGAGCATTCTTAAAGAGATTCTGTTTTAGGGGGACAAGAGGTGCACATAGCTGCAGCAACCTCCCAAACGTTCCTGTCAAAGCCACATGCTAGGCTGTTCTCACAGATCTGGCAAATCGACTAAACTTTGATTAGCCAGGCTCCACCCCCACATGTTTCTATTGGCCTGTCACTGTGATAGGCAGCCTTATTGGCCAGTAAGAAAGTACAAGGAGGTAAGTAATGTCAGAACAGACATTAAAGCTGCTGCAGGTATGTGCAGATACACTGAGGTGCCTGCAGTTACTACATGTGGCAGTTTTTCCTCCTCCCCGCACAGGGAGAGATTCTCTTTGCTAATGCAGTCGACTAGTGAACTTCTGACTTTGTAAAACACATTTTCAGCAATGCCCATCTCTCACACAGGAATAGGAGGAAGAGAAGATGGATATCCAGTTGAATCTGGTAGAGAAGAACACCGAGGGGCATATTTATAAAGCAGAAGATTTGACTTTCACCATACATTCCCTGGTGGGGAATCAATTGCTGTCCTTTAAAACACATGCACCAGGAAGGTTCCTTTTCAGTGAATATTCAGGGAATTTCAAAATGACTGCTTTGCGAACATGCCCCTAATATGAACATGCACTGCATTTTAAACTAAAATAAATATTTTTAAAAATGAAATCACTGACCATCATCTTAAAAGAAAAAGTCATGCAGCCATTGATATCCGAGCAAAGTGAGAATGTGTCCGGATTTGTGAACTCAATGAATCCAGATGAAAACCAGGGAACTGGCATTATCATAAAAGTAGTTTAAGCTGGCTTCTTATATGTCTTGGATGCAATAACAGTGAAAGCGTTCTGCTGTAATAATGTGTAATAATAAATTCATCGGGGGAGAATGAGGACCTATAATAATGATATTGTGCAGATGCAGAAACCTAGGTGCAGCTATCTCACCCAGAGAGGTTGGGGCTGTTCTAGGGCTATGTGTGTCGGTGGATTTCTTGTTTCTAGTATGTACAGTATATAACCATAAATGTCAATAATAATTATTCCCAAATAGAAAGTTTATTAAAAGTGACATTTGGAGACATGAATTATGCAAGCACCCAGGACAGCGGAATAGAATATGCAATGGAAGTCAGTCTTTTGCGCTGTCCATGGTGCTGAATTTATTTCTGACTAAATTTCATGATCTGTGGATGCTTGCCAGTTTAAATAGATTTAAACTGTGACTGAGTGTAACCGAATTCACAAGTGCAAAAAAAAAGATGTATAAAAGTAATAAATGTACTAGAGGATTCTTCCATTATCTTTTTGTATTTTACTTTACAACAATCTCCATCTTATACAGCAACATTTTATAAATGCATTTTATGCAACAAATTCCTACATCTTATCATAGCTCATACACAATAATTTTCCTGTATACATTTCGTTATTGCCCACCTTCTCTTAAAAACCTTTTCCCTCATTCATACCATTTTGTGCATTACTATTGGACATCTGTACCATCTTGTTAATATTTAATAATTTCTCTCCTGTGTTTTAACCGCCATGCTCGACCTGTAACGCTGTCAAAGGCATTGGGATCGCTGATTGCTCAATAGCTACCCACATTTTGGACTAGAGCAGGGGCACCCACAATTTTTCGTCTGGAGATCTTTTTTCAAATGACGGGCTCAATGAGATCTACCAACGAAAAAACACCTGCATTCAGGGGCGGGAAGGTGCAAAGCGGTGCATTTAAGTCAATGGCACCGCAGCCACACAACCCAGTGTGGCTGCGGTGCAGTGCGATCATCCGCACCCTGAACGCAGGAGCAGAGCCGTAGCTAGCTCCTTTTGCGCCCAACCAAGGCAAGAAAAAAACTTTTTTCATTTATTTTTAAAAATTTTTACTGGAGGGGGGGGGGGGGGCTTAAGGGAAAAATAAGGGGGGAAAAAAAACC
>NW_017306276.1:3719011-3738165 GCF_000935625.1 Nanorana parkeri | reverse complement strand
GGGGGGGGGGGCTTAAGGGAAATATTAGGGGTGTAAAAAAACCCTCTGATATTTCCCTTTTAAAATAGAAAAAGAAATTGAGGACACAAAGTCCTCAATCTCTTTTTCTGCAACATCTGTTCTGAAAGAATGGAAAGTACAGAGGCTTCCCATTATTTCAGAAAATATTTACTATCATGCAGTTTCTGAATGGGGAGAATCCTCTGTACAGAATGCTACTCCCCATTGAGAAACTGATGAATGAACAGGAAGTGATGTTAAAGCACTCCCTGTTCATTCATAACTGGGGACACATAGTACTATGTGAAGGAGAAGTGAAGGTAGCGCTGCAGCCGGCAGAGGATGGAGCCACTGTTACAGCAGCATGGCTGATCGGTGAGGAGAGATTGAGCCGCCAGCTGTCAAATCCTGGCCGAGTGTCTCTCTCTCACTGCTCGGCCATGCTGCTGTGACAGCGGCTCCTGCCTCCACCCCCCCCTCCCCTGTTGCAGGCTGCAGTGATTACTTCACTCCTCCTCGTATCCCTGCTGCATACAGATGGGGGAGAGCAATGGGGATCCAGAGGAGAAGCCCCATGGTGGGGGTGGGGTTTCTCCTTAAAATTTCTACCAGACCTGTTAGGAGGGATCTTTTTACATGGGGTCCCTCCTAACATTCCCATAAGACCTAAAGGGTCGCTTTTTTATTTCCTTTTTAAATGTTATTTTTTTCTTTACAAATGTCATTTTTGCTGCAGCAGGTTCGTTACATCGTACAGATTTGCCAATTTACATGCAGTTTAAGGGGACACATTTCTTCACATTATAGATCCAATATTATGCTATATAAAAGATATATAGGTAATATAATCATCTGAAAAGGAACTGCATTAAAAATTCTTTAATTTGTTGACTTTCTCAATAAAAACAAAGGGGGCTTCATTTGTACTGTAAAACATCACCCTAGAACCAGACTTCCTAGATTTTCAGTTGTATATCAACAAACACAGAAATATCCTTTTAAAGTTTTTATTTTTGTTTTTTGTTATAAAGTGGTTTCTAATGGTTACATAGATTTTCACAGTAATCATGTATATATCACAGTCGATTTCTATGGATTAAAAAAAATTGCTCTTCAGGCTCCCGGGTTCCACAATCAAGCTGAGATACTCACCTAAAAATTAAGAGAAACATCATCCCAAAAAAATTGATTGAAGATTCAAAGCGCAAAGCTATTAGCACAAATAGGCACGTACTCCTATTCCCCAATCAAAAGAAAGTGAAAGATCTACCTGCAATCGGATGTAATTTTATAACCAGATACAAGATGGATTTCAATAAAATAAAAAGTATACTTTAACAACACTGGCATACACTGGGTACAGGGAGCCCTGTCTCTCCCACATTAGTAGCAGTGCTCAGATCTTTATGACGGAGGTTATTACCTGACTGGCACTCTTTATGGACACTCTGTCATGCTGTGCCCAGGCAGGTGGGGGCCCTGTCAGGAAGGCTGTACAGGGACCTGTGCTTTCTAATGGAGGCATTGTCTGTGTGTATCAAACAGATATGCGAATTGGCAGCCCCAGGCTACAAAATCAGATTTTTCTTATCCGCTCTTCAGAGGTTTTCAGCCTCCAATCTGTGCTCCTCTCCCCAGCAGTTATTGGATTTTTCTCTTCAAAATATACTGCCCGGTGCCAAGTGTTACCTTGAGGTCGGGTGGGCTGGGGGTATGGCTACAAGGTAGCTCCATTCATACATGCATTGCCTAAAGCTCCCTTGTGTGCCCTGTAGAGGTGCCTGGACCAGAGTGACATCACATTTTGGCTCCCAGCACCTCTACAGGGTGTGCAAGGGAGCGGTACATGCAATGTACATAGAGCTCTAGCCATGTCACAGCACAGCCGCCCACACTGGAGCCCAGGCTGAGGATCCCTCTCCAGCTCTCGTAAGGTAGGGAGACTGGGTGGATCTTAAAAAAATAAATAATACACAAATAACATTTTGTTGGAGTGTGCCTGTTTGTGTGAGAATGTCTCTGTGGTTGTATGTGTCTGTCAGTGTTTTCGAGGGCCCATTCACACTAGTACAGTGCGTTAATCAAACAGTCCCATGTGATTACAGCACTGTACCATGCAATTGCACCTACCATGTGTTCTGCTCCCAGGGGTGTGCTGCGTTGCTATTCATTTGAATGGCACCCAAATGCACCTCCCACCCACAGTTCAATAACCCTCACCAGAATGTGCGGTACCGCAATGCTGTGTGTTCCAGTTTGGTGCAACTTGAGTCGCGACTTAATGACCAAGGACAAATATGGATCCTGAGGTTACTCAGGTTGAGAAGCACTTTTCTAAGGCATCTTGTTTAGGTGGTTGGTCCTTCTCTCAAAATTCTGTATGCCTTTTGTATCATTTCTTCTTCCTACTAGATTATAAGCTGTGATAAGCAGCATCCTCATATTTTTTTGTTTTGTTTCATATTCTACTTTCTTATTGTATATCCATTTATAAAATGGCGCAGTTAAATCTTTAGAAATTTATAAAAAGTTATGCAAAAAGGGATTCTAAGTGGCTGCAGCAATACAGTAGCATTCTTTATTCTATCAGGGTGCTGACATGCACCATCAGTAATTTTAAAGACAAATTAGAGGAATAAAGCTGTGCACCGATACGATTACCAATGATTATATAATTATAGTGCCTCCTACCTTTGACTGATGCCATCCTGCAGTATTATATTAGAAATACTGTATATGATGTACTCAGAATTAATGATACAGTTTACAATATAAATATAGAAAACAGACATTGTGCACATTTTCAGATATTTAGCTCTAGTGGCCCTCACACCACTCAAACTACAAGAATGTGACAAGTTATTAATCATAGCTTTGCCTACAGCTACTGGAATAATAAAGAAATTGTAAGTAATTATGTATGCATGGCTTAGCTAAAAGCTGAATTAAATGTTATCTCCACAATATTCTGTGCTGTAATGATGATACTGGAAGGACCTTTCCAAAGCTGTTTTTTTCCCCCCGATTTCAGATGGCATGCTATTTCCTGAATACCACAGTAACAGTGTACTTACACTTGCATTATATATTCAAATCTGAACTTTTTAAGGGATCACTGAAAATTTAAGAACATTGTTAGAAGCTCTCTGATGTGACAAAGTACAATAAGAACAGAGAATATATGGCACTTTTTTTTCTTCCTCCTGAATCATCATTGGGTACAATGAAGGACATGCCAGTAGAAAAATAAGTTTCGCTATGATACGAACTCTATAAATTGGGTCATGGAACTGATATAATTCTCAGAAGAGTACATTGTTATTTGAGCTGTAACTTTCTGAAAGACTTTGCTAATCTAGCATCTGTCTGTCTTAAGCAATTCGCTCTCCCAATGAAACTATTCAGCATTATGTTGGAAATACATCTACAGCATATCTAAGTCTGTGCTATCACGATAAATAATATACTACAGATAAGTGATGTGTTTTATCATTTATTATATCTGTCTGAACTAATGTTCTACCACTGTGCACACACAAGGCATACTAAAAAGCTGGCTTACGCCAGGTTTATATGACAGAGGCACTGAGCCTTTTTTCAGCTTGTGAACCCTATGAAAAACCTCACCAGTGCCAATGACCCATTGTCTGGCCAATTTATGTATACTGCTGTAAATGCATTGCAGTGAGCTGCTGCACATACAGTTGAATGAATGTATATTATTCAGGAGTAACTTATGACATGTATTTACCGATCCTTCACTTAGTATGCTGATCCTGCTCCACATTTCATGATCTGCTGGCCCCTGTTTCCCCTCCACAACCCACTGTCTCTGGGAGGGAGCAGTGGGAATCAGAGGGGAACAAATTTCCATTGCTGAGTGGGAGGATCACTGACGGGCATCAGGGGGGGGGGTACCAGATCATAAATGAACGGCAGTGATCATGGGCTTGTCAACCGCTGAAGACAGCTATTCATTTACAGAAAAAAGTCAAGGGGACCCTTCTGTTATAAGTTCATGGTCACTGAAGCGACCATAAGCTTATAGCAGAAGGGAGAATGTAGCCAATGTAAAGCATACTTACCTGGCCCGAAAAAGGTTTTGTTCTGTCATATGCCTTAAATAGAAGTAAATATGAATATTTAATATAAGTTTGTAATTGTTGTAATAGTATTTCTTCTGAAACTCAATGTTTTATTTCCAATTAGTCTCCCAAGATTACAGAAACTGCTCAGCTGCTATAATTTTAATGAAGCCATCTTTTTGGGAGAGCGTTATGGTTATGGATTAAGCGCAAGGGGTTACAATTACATTACAGGTGGAGGCGGGTAAGAGATTAATTTAATATTCTTGATGCCTTTCCAGTCTAAATCAACAAAACTGTTTCCACTTAATATTCTACACTTTTATTTACTGATGTTATAGGGCAGATGGGAATCCAGAAATCAGACAGCCTTGTGTTAATTAATTTTGCTTTTCTATGGCTGGAAATAATTCTGGAGCCTCTGGGAAGCTCACAGCGTTAGTTAGTTTAAATTTCTTTTACATTTATCAGAAACAATTCTTAACCCATATTTTGTGATTTAATGAATTAATGAAATAGATCTTACAGAGGAACACCAATGAGAAAATCTTAACAACAAAACTGTTTTGGCTAGCTGCTGGTGGGTTGATGTTGACATCTAATGCATCTTAAAGTGTACTTAAACCCAATCAATGAATTCTTATTTGTTCCCTTTTGGTCTGGTTAATATATAATCTAAAAAAGAAAACCAATGCAGCCACTACATCCAAGATGTATATATTATTATTGCAATATTTTTCTTAAGTTTAGCTACAATTTAAGTTGCCATTTATCTGGCAATATAACATAGTAATCACATTTTTTATTCTATTTTTTTTTGAGAGAATCACAAAGCAATTGAAGAAAGTTAAATAGTTTAAATTGTCTGCGGTATGATGAGATTCAAATTATTGGCCTAATCGAACATATAAAATCCAAATACATTTTACAAAATTGCTGTTGTATTTATTTCCTTTTTGATTCCATTTCAATTTGATCTTTTAATTAACTGTGATTAGGTTTTCGATGTATTGACAACTTTCAACTTCACAGTCAACCAAATTCTGGTGGTCGATCCAAATAGTGGGTGGTAGATTGGTTACTTTCTGGTGATTATTTGCAATTTTATTTGTGATTTCAGGTGGCTGGAAAGTGGTTGAAATTGACTGAAAAATGTTTGGCCAGGTTTAGAGATTACAGTGGATGTCTGCATTGGAGTTCCCATCTCCACCCATCTTCCAGATCCATTATGAGCACAACTTAGTATTGCCATTGAATATTTAATTAATGTTAGAATTTTACATATAGAGCAAGGTGGTGCAAATGCCCTCATTTGGTTCCAAATGGCCAATTCAGGGGCAGAGTGCACAACTGTTATCACATTATGGGGTTTGACTTTTTTTTTTTTGCATCTCAGTGCTCCTTCACCCTCTTTCGGCCACTTACTATGTACATACATGTACTCCACCATCAGATGAAAATCATAGCTCTTAACCAACTTCCTCATAGTGATGGCAGTAGACCATGCCAATGCAGGGTGAGATGGTATAGCTGTTTGTAGCCTCCAATATGGGTCAATGTGACGAGGTGATGACACGGCAATACAACTGGCAGATAGTTGTCACCCTGTAACAGGGTTGCCTGAAGAAGGATTTTAATGGCAGGATCACCAGGTTTTCTTTAATACATTTTATAAAAGTGAAATTATAACTTTATCATAAGAGAAAATGCTATGCATGTTTTCATCAGTATCCATGGGAGTGTCCGTTTGATCTGCTCACAGGCACACTAGATATTATGTGAAAGCTGTATATTTAGAAAGATTGAAAACCACTTTTAAAACTATATTCATTGAGATGCATTTGAAGATAATTATTTGTCCAGGTCACAGTATAGCTAGTAGTAGTTAGTCACATTCAACTGAACTTAAAACATTACAGAATGCTGCTGCCTACTACAATACAAGCCATTAGGTTTCAATCCATTTTAGACAAATGCAGGTTTTCTTTAGTTTCCAATACCAAAGCAGTGTATACATCTAGTTATGATTTTGTTTCAGTTTCTGATACAGGGAGCTGTGAAAATTAACTTCTAAACCAGACACAGTGGGGCATATAAAGCGGTGAATGTGACTTTCACCAAACATTCACTGGTGATAAATCGATCACTGTCATTTAAAACACACTCATGAATGTCAGATTAACTGCTTTATTGATGTGCCTCAGTGGTTGACTTTTGCCTGTGCCTGCTTTGCTTTAAGATCATTAAACGTCAATGGATGATGTGGTTTGTCTGTGTCCCCCCCTTTCATTGACTGCTATGACATTGTGAAGAGGAGCAGCCACACACAGCTCCTTTTTTAAAAAGAAGTTCTAAACACAATGACTAAAATGTTATATAAGTTTTACCTATTGATGTAATTTCCAAAGTGGTTTTCAATCTGCAACTTTCAGTTAAAGAATACGTGGTGATCCTGCAATTAATGTTTTTGGGCACTTTTATGGGGTAACAGCTTTCTCTCTATTATGATCCTTTGTTGTCACCCTGTCTTATGCACCCCTGATTGAGACTACAAAGTAGACATAGTCCACTGTTGTAACCATCAGGGAGCAAGTGCAACGCAATCATTTGCATCCGACACTGGAGTGAGTGCAGGTAAACCAGAAGTGACTGAAACAGGCTGGAGGAGATCGGCAGCACTGAGATGCAAAAGAGGATGAAAAGAAAAAGTAAAAATGTTCTATTTTATGAAAAAAAAAAAGTGGCAATGGGGTTGCAAACTAAACTATCCAGTTAAGGCTTACATCTACTTTATTATTTCACATGCACCTGTTGGAGGCATGAATAGCCATAAACATTTTTTTAATAAAGAATGGGTTTTCCTGAAACTGCTTTGGGGTTTTGTTATGTTGTCAACACAGATGCATTACGTACTCAGCAGAGTTCCACTTTAGGAATTTTTCCCCCACATATGTGTTATTTAAATGTAAATGTTCTTTAAACAGCACAAGAAATATCGCAGTATTTTCTGGTGTCTCTGTAGAATGGTGTTCAGCAGGAGAGCAGTGAAGGAGTTCATAGGCAGTAAATGTCGCTGTTACAGCAATGATGCCCCAGATGATATGGTGCTAGGAATGTGTGCCAGTGGCCTAGGAATTCCTGTCACTCACAGTCCACTCTTCCATCAGGTAAGATGACACATGACCATTCTTATTTCCCCTGCATGTTTGCCAGACCCTTTCAGATTTAACCACTTGCTGCCCGGAGTAATTTTTTTACATTTGTACACACGATACAATCTGAATTTTTAGCTAGCAAACAGCGTCAGACCCCCAAACAATGATATATTTCCTGAAAGCGGAGGCCCTGTAGATAGATACTAGTTGCAATTTTTTATGTTGCACGGTATTTGCACAAATGTTTATCAAACCAGTATTTTTAGGATAAAATGCACTAAAATTAAATTTAGTGCACAGAAACAGAATATAATACCCAATTTTTCGGTAAAATATGGGGTCACGTCTGGTAAATGGATACCAAACATGTCACGCCTTAAAATTGCGTGCATCTGTGAAACCACAAAAAACTACAATAACCCAAATTTTCCATAGGTGATGTTTTAAACGCTTTTACTGCACATCAGTTTAGTGTTAACAGTGATTGATAGGCCTAGAATTATTGCTCACACTCGGACGCTCACGACGATATGTAACGTGTGACAGGTATATGTAAATATAATGTGACAGGTCCTCTTTATGGAGACATCAGAGGTCTTAAAGACCCCTAATGTCACCTCGGGACCCCAGAGAAGCCGATGAAGAAGAGATCTGCTTCACCAGCTGTTTCTTCCGGCTCTAGGAGCCGGAGAATGTGCACAATGACACCGAAAGTGAATGTAATGCAAGTCTGTTGCACTTTTTCCATCTGACCATAGAAAATCTGCAGATAATCTATAGGTGTATGGCCAGCTTTACACTGCTTACCTCTGCAGACCTCCCTGCTACCCTCTTACAGTGTTTGCTTCTGCACTCCCTTCCTGCCCTCCTCTTACACTGCTTACTTATGCACACACACCCACCTCCTGCACTGCTCACTTTTGCATGTTAGTGTGGACCACTATATTTTTTCCCTTCTTCCCTCTCATGCTTACACTTAACCTGCATAAAATAAAATTATTATGCTCGCCTTACACCCATCTAGACCCAGTCCTATTGTAGGTGTTGCATTCTGGCTGACAATGCTGGACTCCTGGCATTAAAAATGTATATGTCTAAGGAACACTGAAGCAAGGGGATGGGTACGAACAGGAAAGTTGAGCCAACATCCTGTATTCTAGGGTGATTTATAAACGCAAGGGTCCAATTAATACAGAACAGGTGCCAAAGAACATCACAGGTAATGATTTGCAAACAGATATTTGTTTGATTAAAATCAACTAAGGCTGATATGGCTGCACTTATGTATATTAATAATTGAAAACTAAACAAAGAAACATTTTTTTTTGTATTTAGCACAGATCGAAAGACTTTACATTTAGCTGACCTTATTCATATGTTTAGCTGAAAAAACAACAACTTCTATTAGTAAGGATCATTCATACAACAGATGCTAAATTGAAGAACATCACGTACATTGCCAACCAACACCACAAGCACCCTTAATTTAATTTTTATCTGCTAAGCCAGAGTAAAATAACATTACGTGTTAATACTATAATCACATATATTTATACTTATTATTTAAAAACATTGTGTATTTTGTCTCCAGTAATCTTAACTAAAGTTTAAAGAGTCCGGAACACCATGTCCTGGCAAGGACAATAAATCCTTTATTGTATACAATTACAATTATCGTCTGCGCTTTGCTGATGATCTTATGTATTAAAGTAATTGTGTAGTACGTATTCTTTTTCTTAATTTATAATGGTCAGGACTACAAGATAAAAATGTATTAAATATATTTTTTCAGGTAAATATAAAATATTGCATGTTCGCGTTTTGTATTTTTTTTTTCTTTTGAGCTAGCAGGTAGAGCTTTAGGCCTCATGCACCCGAGCGTATTGGGATTCTACAATTCCTGTGAATCAAGAGAGATGTAGCATGTACGATACATGCTAACACCCACGGACAAATGCGGCTGCTGTCATTAACCTGAATATGCACAATAGCTGCATCTGTGGGGACCACCTGGTATTCCTGCCACAAAGATCCACAGGTTCTTGTCTCGGGAATCCCCAGACATCTGTGTGCATGTAACCTATTCACTCTCTGACCCCCAACCCCAAAACAAAAGGATCTCAATTATTTTGTGCTAAGATTATAAAAAAATACTTTTGGTTAGTTGATATAAGGTATGTCATGATGCTGTGTGCCTCACAGTGAAGTCTGCAGGGGTTATATCAATGAATAAAAGCTATATATACCTATGTGCTATTTAGAAATAATACTGCAAGCGCCTAAACATGACCCTGCCCATTTATCGATTCCTTTTCAGGCAAGACCGGCTGACTATTCAAAGGAATTTCTTTCACACCAAGTTCCAATATCTTTTCACAAGCACTGGAATATAGACCCATTGAAAGTATATCATTCCTGGCTGGCACCGAACAGGAGGCAAGACTGGAAAGAAAAAAAATATTTGAAGGAAGATCTTTGATTTCCATTGTTTTCCTCTTCCTAAGGACTTCTGAAGAGATGCTGCACAAATTCATATTCAATGTAGCTGTGGTTGAAATTGTGAAAGTTATGGTTTTACTGTGGCCTCCTTTCCCTTTGACACAGGAACATCAGAGAAGGCTGAAATGCCAGATGCAGTTATTTGGGAGCCCCCACAAAATGGCTGCTTTCATACTTTAACAGGGGTGAGGTGGATACTGTTGATTTTTTTTTCTGTGTCAGACTGTCTGCCACAAGAGCTGTCTGTTGTTCCCTTCAGGAACCAGTTGTATACAAGCTATATTTAACCAAGGTAGACTTGTGATTTGTTTCTGCGGGATGATACATGCAGTCTTGTTGAAGACACTTTGGTATGTCAAGTGGGTGTTACTTATTACAATATGCGAAGGAAGATATGATCTTGTTAGCCAGAGAAACCAGATTTCTTCCTTTTAATCATGGAAAAGTGAAAGGGGGAATCTTGTGGTTTTGATGCTCAACAAGGAAATTTCTTACTGTAGAAATGTTATTAAATCAGCCTGAATAGGGCCCATTTGAAGTAAAATGAGGAACGGTAAAGTGGCGGTGTCACCCATAAGCACTAGTTAGCTGTTAGATCTAATTTTCTAATCTGCACTAGTTAAAAAAGATGTAAATTCATTGGATGCTTTAGGTAAGAACGCCACATTCCCCTTCCTCCAGTTTCAGATGGAGCTTTTGTAAATATAAGGTCACATGTCTCAAATTATGTACATGTGTGGAAACTTTGCACAGGAATGTTATTAATACATATTTTGTATGATGTTTTTAGGTCTTTTGACTGTTCACTGTTACTATACCAGTTAATACACAATCATGACATGCCGTCTCACAACCCTGCTTTATACTTGCTGGCCTGACCCCTTCTCACAATGAGATATTAGTTAGTTCCTGCAGCGACTCTGTCTTTCCATTACAATCACAATATAATGTAACTGGAATCACAGCCCCATAAATTACCTGCTAACTTCTGGTCAGCTGAATGCAAAAAAAGATGTGGGAACCACTATCTCACTATGGAAAGGAAATCGGTTGGCAGGTATACTATTTTCAAGGGGCATTTAAAGGGTACCCATTAAATAGCAGAATCCACCACTCGGTAGCCTCTGATGAAAACTGCATTTTATTTCCAGACTGTAAAATTTAAACTGCTCCAATACAAAATTGACTGCACAAATAGACCAAGTCGCCAAACAAGGGTGCATTGATATACAACATGTTCCGATATTTTTTCCCAAGCACTGGAACACAGACCCACTACTGCTGCTCAAAGTCTATTCCAAGTATAACACTCTTCTTAAGCTTTCCTCCATCTAGTTTGAGGTCATGTACCTATGTTCTTGATCTTAGCTTCATATTGAAAATACCGCCATCCTAAACCTTATTCACACCCTTTTCCCTTCTTTCCTCGAAGTTGTACATATTAGGTTTGTGCAGTGTTTCCGGATATGTTTTATTTCTCAGACCTTGCACCATATTTATTGCCCGTCTCTGGACACTTACTTTCCTTCCAATATATTTTTTGTGTGTGCAGTCTCCAGAGCTGAACACAGTA
Organism: Nanorana parkeri; assembly: GCF_000935625.1. Lineage (NCBI taxonomy): Eukaryota > Metazoa > Chordata > Amphibia > Anura > Dicroglossidae > Nanorana > Nanorana parkeri. Next base: position 3,726,853 of record NW_017306276.1, on the reverse strand, counting down.
TTCCCTTGAGGTGTAACTAAAGCTCTACAGTATATAGTTAAATCAGGAGCAACTCCTTCCTACTGGTGATATCTCTATTAATATAACCTGTGTGGCCTGTTGCCTGGCCACACTTTTTGCTTAGTTTACCAACTGAATTAGATCATTATCTAATTACACAGGAAGAGAGAACTTAAAAACGCAAGGAAACGTGTTCCCATGATGCCTGAAAAAAGATGCAGGCACTGTTTTTTTTTTTTTTCTACAAAAAGTTTTATCTGTTTAAGGCCAGCAGCAGACTTCCATGATTGTGCTACTGTGCTCGTTTCCTGTGAGGCTGCATTTTCCCTGACACAGGTGCATGCCAATCAGCCTAAACATTCTGACCACTGAGAGGTGAAGTGAATAGCATTGATTATCTTGTTACAAACGGCACCTTGAAGTGGGTGGAATTTATTAGGCAGCAAGTGAACATTTTGTCCCTGAAGTTGATGTGTTGGAAGCAGAAAAAAATGGCCATGCATAAGGATTTGAGCAACCTTGACATTAGCCAAATTGTGATGGCTAGACGACTGGGTCAGTGCAGCCCCAAAACTGCAGCTCTTCTGGGATATTCCTGGTCTGCAGTGGTCAGGATCTACCAAAAGTGAACCAAGGAAGGAAAACCGGTGAACTAGTGACGGGGTCAGGGACGGCCAAGGCTTATTGATTTCTGTGGGTAGCGAAGGATGGCCAGTGTAGTCTGATCCAATGGAAGAGGTACTGTAGCCCAAATTGCCATAAAGCTTAATGCTGGTTCCAGTAGAAAGGTGTTGGAACACACAGTGCATAGCAGTTTGTTGCATATGGGGCTGCGTAGCCACAGACTGGTCAGGATGCCCATGCTGACCCATGGCCACCACCAAAGGTGCCTACAAGCACCTAAAATACACCCCTTAATGGAAACGGTATTCCTTGATGGCAGTGGCCTCTTTCAGCAGGATAATGCGCCCTGCAAAAATGGTTCAAGAATTGTTGGAGGAACACGTTCAAGGTGTCAGCTTGGCCTCCAAATCTCAGTTCAGTCGAGCATCTGTGGGATGTTCTGGCTAAACAAGTCCGATCTATGTGGGTCCCACCTCGCAGCTTACTGGACCTAAAGGATCTACTTCTGATACCTTGGTGCCAAATACCACTGCATACCTACAGAGGTCTAGTGCAGTCCATGCCTCAACAGATCAGGGCTGTTTTGGCGGCAAAAGGGGACCTACTCAATATTAGGCGGGTGGTCATAATGTGATGTCTGATTGGTTTATATAACCTATTGACCTAGGTCATTATATTAATTTTAAACAGAAACTTTATTTCCACTTATTCACTTAAGCTTATTTGTGTTGGTAATAACTAGGGATGTCCCGATGCCCCTTTTTCAGGCCCAAGTACAAGTACTTCCCCTCATGTACTTGCCGATACCAATTACCAATACTTTTTTTTAAAGGGACAGGCGACCTCAAATGATCCATAGTACAACTACATGTTATGTACTATGGATCATGATTTAACCTATTCATGTTAGCAGAGGAGAATTGTACATCTATTGCTATAGTGTAGTGGAGCTGTGTGCTGTATATATGTAGTGCATATACAGTACACATGTCCAGTACACTATAGCAATAGATTTACAGCCAGCCCCATCCCAGCTTCCCTCACTCACAGTTTCACTCCGATCCCGGTTGCCTCACATGGTGCCTCTCGTAGTCGGCGCTGGGCAGGATCGCTGCATCACGTCTCGGTGCTCATCTTGTGGGAGGCGCTCACAATTCTGTCCTGCTAACATGAATAGGTTAAATCATGATCCATAGTACATATGCAGCACACACGTCCAGTACACTGCAGTAATAGAGTTACAATTATCCCCTGCTAACATGAATAGGTTAAATGATCCGTAGTACATAACATGTAGTTGCACTACGGATCCTTTAACCCATTCATGTTAGCAGGGGATCGTTGTAAATCTATTACTGCAGTGTACAGGACATGTGTACAGATAGAATGCAATGCAGCAATAGATATACAATTCTGCACTGCTAACATGAATGGGTTAAATGTACAACTACATATTATGTACTACGGATCATTTAACCCATTCATATTAGCAGGGGATAATTGTAAGTCTATTGTTGCAGTGCATACTATACATAGTACATGTACATATAGAGTGCACTGCAACAATAGATTTACAATTATACTCTGCTAACATGAATGGGTTAAATGATTCATAGTACAGGGCTACATATGGATAATTTAATCCATTCATGTTAGCAGAGTATAATAGTCTCCAGTGTATAAGCAGTGTGTACTCTATATATGTATTACATATAGGGTACACACTGCTAATACAATGGAGACAATAGATGTGTAGATGTGCAATTAGCCCCTGCTTAATAGTGAGTCCCCCCCAGAGGTGCCTGCCAGCTAAATTAGGACCCCACCTGGAACTCCTCCCGCCGGACCAGCGCTGACTCGGCGGTGCTCTCCGGCACTGAAGGACATAATCGGCGAAGAGGAGCATGGCGTCACTGCTGCTCCAGTGGGCGGAGCTCCAGGTGGAGTCCTCTGGGCAGTCGCCGGCCACCTACATTAGGACCCCACCTGGAGCTCCGCCCACAGCAGTGACGGGACGCTCCTCCGCTCAGCCTGCCCAGAGGACCCCACCACGGAAGGTAAAGTAGAAAAAAAAAAAAAAACAGTGCAAGCTTCGGCGATAGGCATCGGGGCATTTTGACAAGTACTTGTCAAAATGCCCTGTATCGTGCCCGACTCCGATGCTAGCATCGGTATCGGGACATCCCTAGTAATAACAATTACCCAAGAACATATTATTTTAATTGATCAGGAAATTGATTACACAAACACCCATATTTTAAAATTGGCCGCAGGATGTGATCACATGTTACCAAGCTCGTCATGCTATGTTACAGCTGTATAATAATGGAACCAAAGATCACTTTGTTTAAGAACATTGATTTTAATGAAGCACATATGTTTAATTTCTACTTCTGTTACTGCTATACTTATGTAAGTATTATGTTCTTAACTGTAGATTTTTATGAGTATTTTTGGCAGTAAAACAATATTTTCTTATTTTTTTTAGCTTGTCATTTTTATTATGTAATCTGTTATTAAAATCTACCATATTTACAGGTAAAGCAATGTAAAATGTTAGTTTACAAGTTTCTTAAATGTTATCATGTATGTTATAAATGAGGGTGTATATTTTATAAAACAGAGGTGACCCAGGAACACACCTGAACATTCCATCTTTTTTGCCTTCATTGTTTTGGTACAAATGTAAAGTTTTCTTCACCCTCTGTATCTGCATACAGAAGATGAAGGAGCATTTTCAGGCTATGGAGTATAGCAAATCTGTGTGAAGATAGGCACAATGGAACTCAGCTTGCTTACTATAGGAATTACTTGTCTATTATTGGTAAAATCATCTACCATCTGAAAATGGCACGTGTTTAGAAGGATCAAGGCCAGTAAAATAAAAATATTATAAATAGGACGAATATTGATAGGGCCTGATTTTCCCATTGAAGAATGTGAAATCCAAATGTGCAAAAAAATACCAAACTCAATCTGGTTAGTGACTTCGGTCTTAAGATATGTTTTTTTAATAATTATGGTGAATCCTCTGACAGGTTTCTGGCAGTGAAAAAATGTTAAACGAATGGTAAACCCATCATTGGCCACTCTATAATATCCCCGCACTTTTCTCCAGTCCTAAACTTTAACAGCTTGTTACTTTGGAAGGTTAAATGTGCTTAAATGTAATGTTTATTATTTTTATGATTATTAAAGTTCCTATTTTGTTTTTGGTGGAGTGTGATGGAGATAGTTTGTAGATGTGTGTATGTATTTTTGCAGAACCAAAACGGTGACTATTTTGTCCCATTGCTGCCTCCACGGTTTCTTTTTGTCTTGGTATCATTGAACTCCCCCTCTGTAAGAGCAGAACAAGAGGTACCGTATATACTCGAGTATAAGCCAAGTTTTTCAGCCCATTTTTTGTGCTGAAAAGTGCCCCCCTCGGCTTATACTCGAGTCAGCGTCTCGAGCTGGTCAGGTTTCTTCTTACTTACCTCGCCAAGCGTCGCGTCACTGCTGCTCCGGTGGGCGGCGCTCCGAGCGGGGTCATCTGGCAGTCTCCGGGTCCTAATTTAGGTGGCCGGAGACTGCCAGATGACCCCGCTCGGAGCGACGCACACCGGAGCAGCAGCGACGCTCGGCGAGGTAAGTAAGAAGAAAAAAAAAAACCCCGCAGCGGCCAGTCAGGCAGGGGAGCAGGGATGAGTCAGCGGCGCGCTGATCAGGCGAGAGGAGCTCCAGGTGGGGTTGTAATTTAGCGGGCAGGCACCTCTAAGTCAGCTAAATTAGGACCCCACCTGGAGCTCCTCCCACTGGACCAGCGCGCCGCTGACTCGTCCCTGCTCTCTCCGGCACACGGACACAGTGAGTGAGGGCAGATTTGGGGGGGAGATTTATTAAGCAATTATGTATTGTCTGCACTGTATTAGCAGTATATACTCTATATAGAGTATATACTGCTAATACAGTGCAGACAATACATTTACAATTATACTAACATGAATGTATTAAATGATCTGTATGTAGCCCTGTACTATGGATCATTTAACCCATTCATGTTAGCAGAGGATCATTGTAAATGTATTGTTGCAGGCACTCTATATGTACATGTACTATATACTACATATAGAATGCACTGAACAATAGATTTACAATTATCCTCTGCTAATATGAATGGGTTAAATGATCCGTAGTACATGATATGTAGCCCTGTACCCCCTTTTCCACTTACAGAGCTAGGTTATTGTTTTTCTTTTAAATAAATATTCATGTAATTTTATTGGTATCTATCTTCATTTTGTACATTTACCAGTAGCTGCTTCATTTCCCACCCCCGGGTTATACTCGGGTCAATATTTTTCCCCAGTTTTTTTGTGGTAAAATTAGGTACCTCGGCTTATATTCGGGACGGCTTATACTCGAGTATGTACGGTATTTCAGATGGGCTACAATGCTGTTTTTTTTTTTATAAAGGAGCATTTCCTTCCAGGCAAAGAGCAGTAAAATCATGAGAACAGTTTAAGCCCGTCTTCACATTAATTATTATGTTCTCTTTGCCCATTGAGGCGAAGTTCCCCTTACCTTTCTTTGACAACTTTCAGATCAATAGTAAGGAAGAGGGAAATCTCCCAAATATGAACATGGATATCAATAAAAAACTGTCATTTCTAGCCTTCCCCACTATGAAAAGAAAAAAAAATGTTTTTGGTGACATTGGCCTTTAACCTGTGGAAGGAAGTGCCTGCCACAGACAGGATCGCCAGGTATTTTATACCTATTCAGAAATGGCAAATTTCATTTAAAATTATGCAGTATGTCCTATGACTATATGATGTAGCAATTTTATAAAAGATGAATTATAGTTCTACCAAAAGTAATTCTGATTGCCTTCTGGAGCCTGGTTGCAGATTTGTGATGTGAAAGGCAGTATTTCCTTTAAGATATGTTTTAACATCGCCAAACTGGAGGTACCATGTGCTCATCCTGTTCTAACTGGATTACATACATACCCTGTATATTGGGGTTTTCTGGAGGCGCATTCTCCTTTTTAATAAAAACATAATTTATTGAAAAAGAGCCTGAGAAGGTGGCCCGCTATTCCATCCCCATCTCAGCCAACATTGGTCCATATCAGAGGGTCTAGAGGGATGTTCTATGATCTTTGGCTGGGGGCAGGGCAGGGCAGGGCAGGTGCTCTTTTACCAAGACGATCAGTGAAGCCAGTAATGGAGCCCACAGCATTTTTTTATGCATCTCCTTGTGATCCCAAGCTCCGGCACTGAGGAGAGGAGTTCTCCTTTGTGTTGGAAGACCCCCCTTCCCCACCACACACACACACTTTGCTGTATGTGCCTTACAATAGTGTGCCTCTGGTCCCTCGAAGAAGCATTCTGCGAACCTGTAACTGATGTGGCTGTGGGATGCATTGCATATCTATAAAGGGACCACATTGAGAAACAAATTGTTTTATGAATGATTGTACTATGTTTTAATCTTTGTCTATAATGATGTTTTTATGATAAAAGGAATGCATGCCTCCATAAAACCCCATTATACAGGGTATGTGTGTAATAAATTAATGATATAGGCGGATGAGGTACATGGATCACCTGTTTAGGCAGCTCTGAGGGCATTACTGTCAGACGGATTTAATTCTCGGCCACCAATCGGCATCAGACTTGCCATGGAGATTAGTGGCTGTGGTGAAATAATTCTAGTTCTCAGTAAGATCATGTTGATACCTTTAATTTATATCCTAAACTAGCTATATGAGAGGAGTATCAGATTGGCGGACAACGAGCTGTAAAACATTTTGCTGCACTAACTCAGTGTTCACAGCAGCAATATTTGCCTGGGGTTCTCAGAGATAACCTATCCAACATTCTGGAAACTAATAAAACAAATGCCAGTCTGACTTCTGTTTTACTAGTTCCCAATATGCCTAAGGAATATTAGAAAGAAGATGAGTGCAGAAAAAAACGTATGTGGAAATAAATGTCGTAAAAGCAGCACCATACTCTAGGCTCAGCTGGCAGTCATGCCAACAGTTTTTATAGAAATGCAAATAAAACGTATTGGAACATTTCGTGACTAATATTAAATTGATTGAATAAGATATATAAAGATTCCTCTGCTTGCATGCCAATGGTTACTTGTTACACTTTAATAAATCCCTTTTATGTTATGTTTTAACCCAACTAAGCTCTAAATGTTCTGAGTCCTATCTAAACAATGATCTCACAGAAGATTTCTATACAGTTAAATAATACATTTTTGTTACTCTTTTGATACATGCTTCTTCTGTGATACAAATGCCACTTGAAATTTTTTAAAGAAGCCCTGTGTATTTAGCACTTTTTTTATCCTCTTTCTGCCCCTGTATATAAATGTTACACAGCACAGGGTATATAGAAGGCCCCGTTTGAGTGTCACAACCCTGCGTCACTTTATCTTGGCTGTCACGGACATTTCAGGTCCTCACTGACTGTCAGGAACAAATCCTAAATGGTAGGGATGTTCAGATACAAAGTACCATACTTGGCACAAGTACAGATACTTTTCCAGTTTCAAGACTAGACAAGAGAAAAACTTAAAAGTAAGGAGGCAGCTATCATTTTTAAGGAGCATACGGGGCTCCTGGGATTTGTGGAGAAATACAATTACTGATGCATTTTTGTTCATTGTAATGCAACAGTTTTTCTAAAACAATACAGACTAATGATTTCAGGACAGTGATGGAGCGCAAGAGTCCGGTCCCAGCTGCAACCCTGGTAGTTCTTGTGAAAATGCCAAGTATCGACACTGGTATCTGAACATCCCTACTAAATGGTTCTCAATCATGTAATCATTGTTAGCTATGACATAGATATTACATGCAGGCTGTTACATAGTATTTGAGGTTGAATAAAGACATCAGTCCATCAAGTTGTCAGTCTGCCTGATGATGGAGTCTCCCACCACCAGGATCTACCTCTCTTGACCCTCCATCCTGCTCCCATCCTTGCCGGAGCACTCACTCCCCCAGTGGATATAGGATGAGTCGTGCTCCAGCAGTGTCCCCCCTGAACTGATGTCCCCAACATCCTGCAACTTGGCAAATTTATTGGGGTGAATCAGATCAGGCTGACTTCTCTAGCACTCTTCCCCCTCCCGCGCCTTCTAACAGTAACCCAGCTACCCACCTCTGGATCCCGCTGCTCCAACCCCCCCTCCTCAGCCTGACCCCCCTCCACG
>NW_017306276.1:3711655-3718475 GCF_000935625.1 Nanorana parkeri | reverse complement strand
GGATTAGATTGCACTATCCCCCTGCGGTTAAGTTGGGGTTAGTCTTTAACACTTTGAGTGCTACTGCAGCCCCCTTAGCAATGTAATAGTACTACTTTTCTATCTATTTATATTAGTTTTTTTCTTTTAACTTTAACTCATACACTAGTAGTTTAACTGTAACTCATACACTAACAGTTTAATATACACCCTATCAGTTTGATATGTGATGCAAGTAAATAAATAACTCAGATAAATTTAAATGTAAAAGAATAGACAATCCCTTTTTTTTTGTTAAATTAACACTCTCTCCCCCCTAAACAACAACTCTCACCCTCCACCAATACACTTCTACCCCCCCAATCCACAATACAGAACCTTGAAACAACTACAACCCCCTCACCTCAATCACTTTCATGCGACCTGTTCCTGATGCCAGTCACGTCTCCTTCTTACACAGCCTCCGTCCACACAGGCCGATCGGTCCCTCCGTCTGTCCCTCCGACCTCTGGTCTCCCTCAGCTCGGCTCCACGTCCTTCCGTCCCTGCTGCCAACCTTCGATCCCTCCGATCTCCAGGCCCTTTGACTGACGTCCACCGTCCCTCTGGTCCGTTCCTCTGGTCCCACCGACCTTCGATCCCGCTGACCCCCGGGCTCCGGTGCCGCCGCCTCAAGTCCTTTGAACTGCTGGTCCCGCCGATCTCCGTCTGGCCCGTCCGTCTGGTCCTCCGGCTTGTCCCGCTGTCCTCCGACCTCTGGTCCTCCGGCTTGTCCCGCCATCCTCCGGCCTCTGTTCCCGCCGACCCCCGGTCCCGCTGCCTCTCTCGTCCTCTCGGCGTCTCTCGTCACCCACGCTGCTGCGCGCGCATGTGCTTGCTCTCACGATCTTACTGGCTGTGATTGCTATGAGAGGGCCGTGCATTGCTATGAGGGGGCCGAGGGAGCCTGTTGAGGCTTTATTGAGAAAATAAAAACTTTCTGCCTGTGAAAAATAGAAGAGAAGTCAGTCTATAATAAAAAAAATCAGCAGTTTTATTAAAACAACACCATAAAAGCTTTATATGTACTAAAAATACTACAAAACATGTTTAGCATTGCAAATTGGTCATAAAGTTATTGTCAAGTTAATTGACACATGCTGACACTGCTAAATGTAGCCGGGGCATCTAGGCATCAATGACCTCTGGTCATTAAAGGGTTAAAAAAATAGAACTTGGAGGGTATTATAATTATGAAATGCTTGGGCAGGAAAGAGTCATTATAATTTTGCACATGCTTGCTCTAGTTATGCTATTCTTAAACGTATATTCCTCTTGAGTTCATATCATCATTAACAGAGATACAGTTTATACATTTTAATGGATCATAGAAAAGCAATATTTGTTTTACACAGTCCATGCCAATGATACAGACTTTGTTCTATAGACCACACTCAGGGACCACAGTGCAAGAACTTTATTATTCTAATCTGTTTTATGTTTGTTTTTCCAGATGCAATCTATCTAATAGACCGTGTCTATTAGACAGAGTGCCTTAAGCAACATATAGATTAACTATACTCTCTGATTTCTGTCTTATGTTTTTTCTTGTGTGTTTCACACTGCTGAATTTGTAATTACACTAAAAATAAAGACTCTCTAAAAACATTTATTAAGCAGTCCATATTACTGTGGCACTCAATAGTTTTTTTTTATAATTAGAAGTTATCTGTAATGAGGAAGAATGCCAGGCTGAAAATATTTTTTTATATGCTGGATAAAAAACAACTTTATTTTTTACTATATAAAGGAAAAAAGACCACCATTTTTTATGAAATCCCGATTCCCTGCTTTAAAACATATAAAATGGAACGTCTGAGCAGTATGAACACTTCCAAAATGACCCCTTTTTGAAACGTATACTCCCAAAGGTTATCAAATTTTTAGCCACAATTTCCCTAATCATCTTCCAGGACAGCAACCCGAGAGATGATTGGTTCCACCTTCTACAGGAAACACAATTAGTAAAATAGTTAAAAGCCCCTCCCCTTCCCCTCGTACCTCAGTTTAGATTGTGTTTCCTACCGTCCAGGACCACATCACGTTTGTTATTTTCTTCCTGACCAGTTGGCCTTGAGGTAATGGATCCCCCTCTGTGCGGCTTGCTGTTGAAGGTGTTTTTCTCCCTTCTGGCCTTGCTGTAGAGCGGAGGGGTTTTTCCCCTATATTATTCTGAAGCCAGGATCTGGTTCCTTTCCTCGCTTAAGAATCCACTCCTGAGGCCCCCCAGGCCTGTGGCCCTGTCCTGCTTTCCCTTGCTTGATGTAGGGGAGCATGTAGCGTGGTTTCAGGGCGGCGTTCGGCATGCTGGAGCAGTGTATTGGGCGGGCAGTGGACTGAGAGGCACTTCCCATGTGTTCCAAGCCTTGACATGGAACGCATGACGTCACTTCCGTTTGCGGGTGATTACCTCACTTCCTTTGCGGCCGGTTGCCTCACTTCCGCTGCGCTCTCTCTGCTGTAAGGGGTGTTGGAGCTGTGAAGCCCGGATACCAGGACAGACTGTGGGGGGAAAGACAGCTAGCGCTGCCCGATGGAGGAGGAAGGCAAGCCAGCGGTGACTGTCCCCAAGTGTAAAGGGGATTCTTCATGAAGAGGGTCTCCTCAGTGTTCTGTTCCACCGCCTGCCCCAGTTATTAAGTTAACTAAGAAACGTTTGCAGCAGCTGCAATTTGAAACTTCCCTCTGGTTATTCTAAACCTCTTTGTGATTTATGCCTTCAGAAATTATTAGCATCTGAATCCACTAGTCCTATGAAGGGTTTTCTAGATTGTATGAAGACAGAGATGGTGGCTACAGTTCAATCTTTTAAGAGTGCCATGGCTGATATGTTGCCTTCCACATCTAGTGCTCCTATGTGGACAGGGTCCTGTCTTCCTGGTACCTCAGGGGTACAACAGAAACCAGTCTCTTTCACTGATGTTTTGGATAGAGCAGTGTCAGATTTTGACTCCAGGTCACAGAGTTCTCCGGAGGAGGGCGAAACCATTGAGGAGTCTACTGAGTCTCGCCCGTCTAGGCATCTTTTTCCTTTAGAGGATATTAATTACTTGCTTCAGGCCATATACACTACTGAGCAGATCCCCCTAAACATTTGTCTGTACAGGATAGAGTTTATAGAGGCTTGTTAGAGCCTCAGGGAAGGGTTTTTCCATGCATCAGTCTTTAAAGGATTTAATAACGCGGGAATGGAAGGATCCAGAGAGAAAATTCTTAGCTTTCGGATCCTGGAAAGGAAAAGGAGGTTTCCTTTTAGTAAAGAATTCTGGAATCTTTATCAGTTTTAAGTAGAGCAGAAGCTTATCTTGCAGATGCTTCTGCTGAGTCAGTTAGAGCATGTGCAAGATCTGCTGCTTTGCTTAACTCAGCCAGACGGGCTATCTGGTTGAAATCTTGGGAGGGTGACTTAACCTCTAAATCCAGACTCTATAGTCTCCCTTTTGAGGGAGGTTTTATGTTTGGTTCTGGATTACATGAGGTCTTGACCAGATCCTCTGAAAAGGGGAAGACATTTCCGGAAAAGAAAAAGAGAATTCGTAACCGGAGGTTTTTTCGCCCCCCCCCACAGGATCAGAGGAGGCAACCTAATAAGCACCAAACCCAGCGGAGAACCTGGCCCATTAATAAGAATAATGTTAAGGGAGGCCTGCTTTTTTCCAGCCCAGCCACAACTAACAAGGATTCTAAATGATGCCAGCAAGAAAGTGGGGGGAAGGCTTTCCCTATTTGTGCCACAATGGGAAAATATTTCAAAGAGTCGATACGTTTTAGATCTCCTAGAAAGGGGGTATCACCTAGAGTTTTTATCACTTCCCCCACAAACTTTTTTTCTAACAAGACTCTCAAAGGATCACCTGAAGGCCCAAGCCCTACAGGAGTGCATCCAGACTCTAGCTTCACAGAACGTCATTGTACCGGTCCCAGCAGAGCAGCAATTTCAGGGTTTTTACTCCCATATATTTCTGGTTCCAAAACCAGGAGGAAGGTTCAGGATGATCCCAAATCTGAAGACATTAAACAAGTTTATGGTGTTTAAGCACTTTCGTATGGAAAGCATTTACTCAGTACAAAAGGGGTAGGGCTTTGAACTATTTTACTAATTGTGTTTCCTGTAGAAGGTGGAACCAATCATCTCTCAGGTTACTGTCCTGGAAGATTCCTAGAAATACCGTTACCGGTAAGTCTAACGGAGCATTTTGGGGGGGGGAATTGAAGAAACATACTGGTTTTGATGTGGTTAAAACATGGAAGCTGGTAATGGTGGACTAGATACAGTGCATCATAAATGTACAGGTAAAGATAATGTATATAGATAATGTTCAGGTCACATACAGTGGAAAAGTGAAGATAGGGGTTAATGTGCAGGATAGAAGAAGCTGCGCCCGCAGCCGTCAGGATGGCCGAGCGGCTAGGAGATCGGAGCCGCTGTCATCCTGTCAGTTTCAGGATAACAGCAGCTCTGTGCGGGGGATCGGTAAATATCACTGATATTTACCGATCCTCCGTGTGAGAAGGACAAACACTGGAGCAATCGTCTGATCACTCCAGTGTTTGTAAATAACTGGGGACACATAGTACTATGTGTCCCCAATTATGAATGAACAGGAGGTGATTTACATCACAGCCAGTTCATTCAGGATTTCATCAAGGGGGGGGAAGCACTCACTACAGGGGCTCCTCCCCATTCAGAAACAGCTGATAGTAAATATTTGAATGGGAAGCCTCTGTACGGAGTGCTTCCCATTCATTAAGTGCTGAGGCTGCTGAAAAAGAAATTGAGGATTTGGTGTCCTCAATGTATTTTTCTATTTTAAAAGGGAAATGTCAGGGTTCTGCTTGGACCCCTAATATTTCCCAAAGCCCCCCAACAGTAAAAAATAAAAAATTATGGAAAAAAATAATAAAACATTTAAAAAATGATTTTAAAAAAGTGAAAACAGCCCCCCCCCCACCCCTTACACACACATACGTATTATTAGAAATGTGCAAAGACCAAAAATTTATTTCAGATGAAATGAACAAAAACTAAAAAAGTTTTCATTTGTTTCATCAAACAAAACACATTTATATGCTATTTTGGATTCAGCCATTGGCGTGTTCTGGAGGTGGGGCGCATGAGGTCATATACCGCACATATTTGGCGCCGCCATCTTGGTGTATATCTAGGTAAACCCCAAGATGGTGGGGCCGATATCGGCGTGTGACGTCACCTGACGCCACGCATGCATGGCGTCATGTAACATCATGCTCCCTGCCTCCAAGATGGTGGCACACATTCACAGAACACGCCGGTGGCCAACATGGCCGCCGCACAATCTCAAACAAATTATTACTCTCATTTTTTTCTCTCATGGGGGCCGCTTGCCACATTTCATACTTTAAAATAAAATGTAACTATATCCAGTTTAAGTACTACAGACATCAATATACTCACAACAAGGCCCCTTTCATATCTGTAGGTTTAGGTGTGATTAGGGATTCCTGCATCAGAAACTTACGTTTTACTGCAGCAGAAATCCCTAATCTGGTGTTTACAAGGGACAGCTGTCACCTATTCAAGTTAATGATCAGGTGACAGCAGCTCTATGTAAACGCCTGCACACCGCATGCAATGGAATGTCATATGATTACATGCGGTTAGAAAACACTATCCCTGAATGCACAATCGATGCGTCCAGGGAGAGTGATTGATTCCTAACGGAATGTTAACATATCACGTATCTTTACATGCGGTGTGCAGGCGTTTACATGCAACTGATGTCACCTGATCATTAACTTAGGTGACAGCTGCCATTTGTAAAACGCCAATTTAGGGATTTAGGAAAACGCAAGTTCCTGACACAGAAATCCCTAAATGCACCTAAAATAGAGGTGTGAACGTAGCCTAATACACTTCTACTCCCCCCCTACCCCCACATAAAAAAATACAACCCCTGTACATATATATACTGTATATACATATATTTACTGTATATACACCGTGTTTCCCCGAAAGCAAGAACTACCCCGAAAGTAAGACCTAGTGCTATCTTCAGGGATTTCTGTAATATAAGACCTACCCCGAAAATAAGACCTTAAGATTGCCGTAGGTCTTCCTTCCGGGGTAGCTGCACATGTAACTGATTTTTACTTGTGAAGACCGGCCGCAGCTCCCTCCCCCCGCCCGCACGCACACCCATCTTTCTTCCTCGGCTGCCGCTGAAGACTACATTTCCCAGCAGGCACAGCGCGGCATAGCCAGTGGGGTAGAAGTGGACGGCATCAGAGCGGAGAGCGGACAGCTGCAGCCAGGTAAAAATAAGACATAGTGTCTTTTTTCTATATATGTAAGACACTGTCTTATTTTCAGGGAAACACGGTATGTGTTTCCCTGAAAACAGTTCGTGTGTGGCCCCCCCCCAGACCTTACCAATCATTTCTTCACAATCCTTTCGGCCAGCGTTCATTGAAAGAGCGCTGGCCGCAAGGATTGGAGTGTCGGCGCAGATTCAGCTACACGGTCTGCATCCGACAGAGATGTAGACCATGCCCGCAGCTGCAATCCCTCCTGTCAGCTCTCTCTCTCTCCCGGCCGCTACAGCTACAGAACGGCTGGGAGGAGCGGTTACCTACAGGATGGGTTGCAGCGGTGCGTACCTCGGCACTGCCTGCCACGATCCCCTCCGCAGCTCATCTGACGGCACCATCTCCCTCCCCCGCACCCTTTGGCGGCCAGCAGCTTCAGGCATAGGGGCCGGGACAGACCGAACACAATAAGCCTAATGTTCGGCCCGTCTCGGCCCCTATGCTGAAGCTGCTGGCC
>NW_017306276.1:3665201-3711513 GCF_000935625.1 Nanorana parkeri | reverse complement strand
GGGCATTGATTTACGTATGAATTAGCAGTGGTATTTACATATGAATGGGCCGCTGCTTATTGATATGCAAATTACCACGGACCATTCATATGTAAATATGTCGGTCGGGACAGGAACAGCACCAGCAGAGAGGGAGTAGAGAGAGCTGGGTGAGGAGGTGTTTGCTGGCCTCCCCCACCAGCGCCCTCTAGTGTCTCCTGTGTGGTAGTGCCGGCTCTCCTCAGAGCCACCCTTCGGGCATAGCGGACCGGCCCGAACACAATCAGGTTGATTGTGTCCGGCCCGGCCCACCGGGCAAGTCCCCGGTTTGCCCTATGGCCAGTCCGGCCCTGGGCATTGTGTATGAGCCAGCTTGTGCACACAGTGTAAACACAGTGCCATTTTCAAACGCCACTCCAGAACACCACGCCCACCACTTTACCATGTTAAAACGAACATCAGAAGTGAAGAGGTTAATTCAGTTGTGCTCATAAGTTCATATAAGGATTTGCCTATACTCAAATTGAGGCTTGGCTCTTGCAAGTATACATGTAAAACCAGTGAATTAAAAAAAAGGTGCAGCAGGAGATCGCTACAAGGAGGAAGAACGAGGTGTTAGATCAACAAGATACACTGGAGCCTGAAGTATTGTGTAAAGCCTTCAGGTGCAGAAAGGACAGAGGAGATAATCTAGTATTTTTTGTATACTTTGATAAACTTGTTGGTGCACCAATCAGTCTGTGTATGGCAAGCATTAGAGATGTTTTACAAATATAACCCTCTTTCATAATGGTGAAGCTGTACTGCTTTGTGATGGATTTGTGTTTTACAAAGGCTGTGTGCATATTCTTCTGTTACATTATTTAATAACAACATATTAAGGCAATGGTTGATTTTTGAGCTGTTGCTATTTCTTCATCTGTAGTAAGGAAATATTTAATTATGTATTATTTAAGTCTATCAATATTAATTAAAACTCAAGGCTTCACGCACACGGTGATCAAAGCTGTGGCTGGGGATTCTTGCAGCTGGAATCCCAGGTATGTCTGTACAGATGCAGCCGTGTGCCTATTCAAGTGAATGACAGACTGTTGGCTACTGTCCGGATGTAATTGTACATGGAAGAATTACCTGCAGGCCGGGGGAGATGCTTGCCCCTGGATGCAGAGAGATTACATTCAGGGACAAGCATCTTTCCGACCCGCAGATAATTGTTCCATGTTACATCCGGACAGATGTGGATGCTGTCAGCCTGTCATTCACTTGAATGGGCACAGCAGTCTCATCTGAATAGACCCACCCGGGTTTCCTGCCGCAAGAATTCGTAAGTTCTAGCCGTAGGAATCTTGATCTTGAAAAACAATTCTACTGCTTTCCATGCTGATAGCATCAGTGTTCTGAACCATGAGAACCGTCTGCTCACTTCCAAGCTAAGCTCCTATGCACCATAAGCAAAATATGTATTTTGTATCAAAAGACACTAGAAGAAATTAGGTTATAGCTGAAGAAATGCCAACATAAGGGCTCATTTATTTAAAAAGTAAATACATAAAAAAAGGCCAACACTAGTAGGTGGTGTTTGTAGAGACCAATGAGATGCTATGGTGAGTTCCTAACCTACACTGGGAAACTTACAAAAGCAATGTCATTTGTCTGCCATGGGCAACACCTTCTCTTCACCTTGCAACAGCTTTTAGACATGTTACACAGAACTGAATTGCAACATATTGCTGCCATACAATACCATCCTGGTTCTGATGTCATTTGATCAAATTTTACAGATCTCCACAATGTCTTCCCATACAGACCTTCTTTCTACTGCCATTGCCTAAAAAGCAAAGGCACGTAAATATTTCCCTAGAATTAAACAATTTTGGAAGACTTTACTTAAAACAGAAATCAAGGTTACCTACAAATAACATACCAAACATACCAGAAATAGCTTTGCTATCAACCTTCACATAATTCATAGCTAAAGCTAAGAAACCCTATTCCATTGTTTTATTTGCACTACTAGGACAGTTATACTTAGGCATTGAAACATAACAGCTTTGTTAACTAGGAAGGAATGGGTGGTGTGACTGTGCTACATCATGGGAAAGGCATAATTCTTACTAATTAAAATAGACCCATTTTGTGATGATAATGAGGTCTGATGAACCCCAAAGAAATATTATATAACCAAGTCTGTTCAGTGACTGAAACAGTCCTCTGAGGGGAGTGGGTACCTATGCTAGCTCTAAATGTGGCAAAAAAAGTAAACAAACTAGATTCCGATGTAAAATGTGCCAGCTGGACTAGGTTTCACTGCCCCTTATTGATTTTATTCAATGCCCTCACTGCTGTCGGCTCTGGTGTGTTTCGGCTACCAATCTGCATTATCATAACACAACAAGAAGCTACTATAGGAGCAGGCAATATACATGATTGCTGTGGATTAGCTGAACCATCACTGATAACAGTTCAACAGTCACAGAAGTTTCCGATTCCCGATAAATTCAAATATCGCACAACATGGGTTGACATTTTTTTTTTACATTTCCTTTCCTGGCCATCACACTATCACCCAGATGTGTTCTTTGTACGCCAAGTTTTGTACACTTCATCTTCATCTTTACTTCATCTTGTTACCTCTTCTTTTTTCTTTAATTTATATGGACACAAAAATAAAATGACAAAAATTGTAAAAAAAGAAATGAATAAGGCATACAAAAAATATAGAGAAATATGCAGGCATTACTGTGCAAGAGTTTTATCTAATAAGTACCTATGGTCTCTTTAAACTTTCTGACCCTTCTCTGTCTTAAGAACGAGAGGAGTCATTTTGTCAATCTTTATTTTAAGCGGAAACTTCCAATTTCTCTTTTGCTGATATGTCTTCAAATTATACATCGTGGACTGTTCAGACAAAATTTGCTTTAGAAAAGATGTGGTATCCATGTCAGAGCTGAGATGTCAATCAGTGGTTATGTTAATAAACAAAGTCAATGTGATCACAATATCAGCACTGAAAGGGTAAACATGTTGCTTTGTTGACCAATCTGATTCCAAGCCTTGCCAGCATTTACATAATGATCACAAGTCGTCGTTAGCAAAGAAAGAACTTTTACTTTTATCTAAGTTTTGAATAGAGTGTGGAAGAAACTAAGCTATTATCTTATGTATAAGCACAATGTAATATTGAAATCTTTTACAGCTATGGTAGAAAATTGGACCAGCAATTGCTACTGTAGTGCATTGTTGTTAATTTATGCTGTAAACAAAAAGATGTAACATAGTACAGGAAGAACACAGCATGAAAGGACAAAATATTCTATCCTTATAGCAGACTCACAATGTAGAAATGAAAAAGCTATAAATAACGCAGCTAAAGTAAAAACTGAAGTGCAAAGAGTAATTGTGATTGTTACAATAAAATAACACTTAAAGTAGAATTCTGGGCATATGTAAAAGATACACATTTATGGAACCCTGTAATTATTAATGCATCGATAAATATATATTTTTACATGCAGTACAGGTACCTGAATTTGATTCTTGCAGTTCCTGCACAGTAGGCCAGCAGACAGAGAGGAAGAAGTAGAGTAAAAAAATCCAATCAGGTGTGCTGCAGTCAGTGCCCATGTGCTAACAAGGAACATGCTGATAGGAGGAAGAGCAGCATGACAGACAGATGAGCTCATCAGTGTGCTGCTTCTTTTATATTTTACTGTCCAGTCAAAGGTTAGGGGAGGGACAAAAACAGTTAACAATAAAATGGAACTGAAATCTTAAAACATTATTACTGGCAGGTAGGATTTTATTGCAGAAGAGACAATGATTGGGATGTATTTATAAAATGTGTTGCGGTGTACATGCAGGGAAGCAGTCTTTAGTGAGACAGAGGGGTTTATTTATAAAATGTCCAGAGAGCCATTCACTCTCCATATATCAGACTTTCACATTTGCCCCACATTATGGCCACTAGATCTACCATCCATCTAGTGGCTTTAATGCAGTGCGAATGTCAAAGTCAGATGCAACGGCTCTGCGAACGTTTTATAATTGCACCCCTCTGTCTCTTATGCACTAAAAACTGCTTTCCTGCATTTACATAGCTGCACATGCATGGCTCAGTATGGATACATTCTCGGAATGTCTTCGGTGCTAGGCTCTAAGGCTCTATAAAGCTTAGGAACATTTCAATGTTATTCCAGGTTGGCTATTCGAAGCTTTTCTGACATATAAAACATCATGACTCACCATTGCAAGCTCAAAACTAATCTTCAGATCGGACTTACAGGGGTGTCCATAGCGTTTTTGCCCTTTAAGGGGAGGTAGGCTGTGCCAGCTATGCAAGGCAACTAGTGACCTCATTGGTTGCCAGCCAGAGCGTCCCAGGTTGCTTAGAGCTAGAAAACCTGGGACGATCTGGCCAGCACCCTGCTCACCTCCTGGCAACCAGTGACATCAATGGTTGCCAGGAGCTGAGCAGGATGCTGGCCAGAGCGTCCAAGGTTGCCAAGTTCTTAGCAGCCTGGGAGGCTCTGGCCGGCCATGCCGCTCTGCCTGCCGCCCCACTCCCCACGTGACCCAAAGAACTGCTGCCTGAGGCAACAGCCTCAGGCTGCCTCATTATAGGGACCACCCTATAAGTATTATAAACTGGCATTGATTTTAATTAGGCACGGTGCTGGAGCTCAAATGCAGGACATTTAAACACTTCAATGTCCTTTGCATTAAACATACGTACAGGATTTACTGAGGCTGATGTCGGCTTTCATTTTCTCACCACGATTAGAAAAATGACAGATTTACCCTGACTGGTTGTTATGTGCAATGCAGACAATTCCCTTTGCACTAGAATCATATATCAGGCCCTATTTGACAGATCACCGTGAGACTTAGAATTGGAATACAGGCAGCCCATATATATCTAACTCTATGGCTTGCAGAGACTTTAATAGGAAAGTAGTGAGTTAAATGATTTTCATCTCTTCTGATGTCATTTTTAAGACGTTTACAGGATAATAGAATGAAACTTTTTTTTAGTGCGATCGATTCACAATTTCTTTGTACTGTGCCTCAAAGCAATTGTAACAACTTGCAATTGGAAAATTATGTATTTTTATGCTTTTCCAATTTATGTCTTTCTATTATAGCCTATAACATTTTATATCCTGTAAAATTATTCTTTGAGTTGGAAGACCTTGTACATAGCTACTTAATTTAACAATTTAATGACATCAAATACATGACTTTCATTTTTTCAGATTATTCTATCAATCAAGAATGTAAGTAAGAATTCCTTATACGTCTTACAAATGGAACAAAAAAAACAAAAAAAAGGACCACCAAAGAGACACTATAGTGAGCTGAGCTGAAAATGAAGTCTGTCTGCTCTTGTCTATTCCAGAACTGTGTGACTTGCCAGTGAATCTTTCTCCCATATAGCCTACTAGTGATGAGCCCAACACCACCGTGTTTGGTTTGAATTTGAACTTTAGAACATGGGAAAAGTTTGAACTCGAACTAAATGCAAGTTTATGGGGTAGAACTTAAAAAATCAAATGTCCCCATTTTGAAGCCTTATGCAAATTTGTGGCAATAAAAAGTGTATGAGGATTCGGGTACTGCCCTGGGGGACAGGAATCAATTAAAAAGTTTTTTGTTAAAGGAGCAGTGATTTTAACATCAAAAAGTGAAACAATAAAAATGAAAAATGTCTTTAAATATCATGCCTTGGGGGTGTCCTGCAACTGCCTGTAAAGTGGTACATCTGTACGATGTATAGAACCTGCTGCAGCAAAAATGACATTTGTAAAGAAAAAAATGACATTTAAAAAGAAAAAAAAAGTGTGCAGTCCCCCCTCCTAAACAATACCAAACCCTTAAGGTCTGGTAGGAATTTTAGGAGGAACCGCACTCCCAAAAATGGGTGGAAAAGATTCCATACCAGACCCTTGATCCAAGCACAGGCCTGGCAGGGCAGAAAAGTGGAGGGATGAGCGAGTGTCCCCCCTCCCTGCGATACCAGGCCACTGCGAGGGTGCTTTTCCAGGGTTGGCCCGGGAAAAGCACCTTGTCCCTGTACCGATGGGGACAAGGGCCTCTTCCCCACAAGCACTGGGGCGTTCGTTGTGGGGGTGCAGGGAGCTTATTCACATCAGGGTACCCCTTCAATAAATGGGCACCCAGATGGGCCCCCCTCCTTGTGAATGAGTAAGGTGTACTTGTACCCCTACCCATTCACTAAAGGGTTAAATAAAATTGTAAATAAAAAGTCCAGACTTTTGAAAAAAATCCTTTATTTGAAAAAAAAAACATAAGACAAGATTTTGACAAGTCTTTTAAAAAAAAATTGATCCACCGATGTAATACAGGGTCAATCGTTGTAATAAATAATAAATAGAAATAATAAACAAAAACTATGACCGCTCGTAACGAACTCCTGCTGCATAATGTAATTTTGACAGATGCCAGCTACGTATAAACAGTTGGGTGGAGCTAGCGGTGTTAGTCAGCTACGCCCAACTGTTTACAGTTGTAGGGCATCTGACAGGAGAGCCAAGATTGGGCAAAGTCATCATGACTTTGCCTAATCATGGCTCACAGTTCCCTGTGCCCTAATTGGGCAAAGTCTTGAACTTGACCTGCGGTCAGCTGCAAGGCTTTTGACAATCAGGGCTTCACAAGGCGCAGGGCTCAAACATTGAGCCCATCACTATAGTCTACAACTAACTGCTGTAACTGGGAACAAGCACTGAGCTCTGGAGAAAGAAAATGTATAGCCCACAAACTAAAAAGAAAACCCAAGAGAACATAACCAGTGATCATCAGGTCTGAAATATTGCCCTGATTCTAGTTCTTAAAAGTGACCATGTTGCATCAATTAAAAAATCCAGCCAGAAGACCCTTCTTAAAATAAAAAAAAATCATATACTTGCCTCTTTGGCTGACAGCTAGTGAAATCTTTGCTCTCTTGCAGACCTAGAAGCACCTATTTGACACCTCCGGGTGTGTCAGATAGCGTGTCCCCAGTTGGGTTCTGTGGTTCCTCTCACCAACTGCCATATCATTACTATTACCCAATGCCCCCTCAAGTGTATGATAGCAGCAGTGCTAATAGTTTAGCAAGATTGTTTCTTCTTTTGCACGATTCTTTTGGCATTATATTCTTTATTAAATGACAGGGTCACTTCAAGATGTTATATTTTTATTGCACAGGTTTAACCTGAGGAACAGATCCATCTTACAGGATTTGGGTTGATTTTTTACACATAGTTTTCAAAGCTCCTATGAAGGGATTGTTAGTGAGCTGAGACATGAAAGACTGAGTAATAGAGCTTGTGCATAGGTTCTGTTAGGTAAGGTATCATGAGGAACGGCACGAGTCACCTTAGTTTAAAACGTGTTCAGAAACATGACATTAAAGTGGACCTTTACTCCCTTTCACAAAAAATCACCTAGAGCGTGCAGCTCTGCATGCTGATTTGAAATCATCTTACACTCATTAAACATATTTGGTTTTTTTTTAGTTACAATTGCTGTTTTTCCACTTCCTGGTTCTCTTTGGCATTAGTTATGTAATGTGTCCAAGCATTGCATCCTGAGAAGTTTGTATCAGCAGTGCATTCCTGGGAAATCTCATCTGTAATCTCATGAGATCTCAGGGAAAGGCGTTTTCCTCCCCTTAGATGACTTGCATGGTCACATGTCCTAGTCACATGTGCCAGAGTTCCAGGAAGTAATAGGAGAGCTAGTAATCGGCCCTTAGTAAACATGGCCACTGTGAGAAGACTGGGGAAGAAAAGAGAAATAAGGTATGCACAAAATACTAAGCCGGTAATTATCTAGTAGTATGTGTTTGTAGATTGTCATTACTAGACATTTCTAAAGGTGTGTTTGTTGTCATTCCAAAGATATGGGTAAAGGTCCGCTTTAAACTAATCTGCAATTGACGTTGGATGAGTAAATATTTCAAGGTTTGCTGCTTAAAGCTGGCCATACACCAGTAGAATTGTGTTTGGGGGAAAAAAAATTTCAGAACATTTGTTTGATTTTCCTAACAGTTAATGGGGTCAAATCAACAACTGTTTTTTATCGCAGTGATGAATAAAATTGAAAGAGCAGAATGGAACAAACAATAAAACAAAACAAACAAAATTCTAATTGTGTATGTGGTTTTCATTTGTCTAACTCCATTAATTTCAAATGTTAAAGCAAAGGAAAATTTTGAACAGCATTTGTCAAGTCTCTGATGCCATTGCCGAATATTCTGATAAGATTTTTAGCATTACAATTCATTGGCAAATACAAACACCAAAGCACAAAATGCCAGCACATGACCAGCTTAACTGCTTCAAACTGACAATAGACAAGAACATTGGAGGGCTGTATTTCCATTGTAGTAATGTGTACATTCCATTGCAAATAGTAATAAAGGAGAACTCTGGTACATGCAAAAACCCTTCTCTTATGTCATACCAAATCCATTTATGGCTGGCACAATGCAATTAGAATAATACATCATAATACTTGTTTACTAATTGTTTACATCATTATCTGTTTGTAAGTTCCATTTCACGCAGACGGTACGATCAGGTCCACCTGTCAATTTTTCAAGCAGACCCGATCGAACAGCCAATGTTAGTGTGTGGGCGTTTATACCTGTTTACCCCCGACTTCGGCCACATCCAGGAATAACAAGTGGATCAGAGATCTGTTTCCCCCGGATATGATTGTGTGGGATCAGGGGTAATCTGATGAAAAGGGATACAGGTCCATTTGCAACCAATTCCCCATGTTCTGGTCATTTCAGTTTATTTTTCCATCTCAATGAGAAAAAAAACTGGGTGGACACTTATGTCACAGCGGTGACATCGGCTCCATATTGCTTTGATCGGGTGATCCGTGCATGGATCCTCTCCTGATCAGCCCGTGTGAGAGGGGAAACACACTGCCCTGGCATGCTGCCTACTGCCATACATGGAGCAATCTCTAGAAAATACTGATCATAACTAGTAGGGACTGTACTTGTACTCTGCTCGGCATGTCACTCATGCTTGGATGAAATTATTAGCTTTACAGAGTATATAAAGTCAAGCAAAATGCATACAGAATTGTGGGAGAAATGACTTTAAAAAAAAGACAACTACATTTTAAAAAAAAATTAGGTTGCCCTTAACATGGTAAATTAAAAATGATATTGTGATCCCTTTATTATAGCTTATCTGTCTTGTTTCTAAAGATGTGGGGCTACATATAGGCAGATAAACTACCCCCAAGCCTGGATGTCAATAGGATCCACACTATTTGTATTCACACGTCATCATTTCATCATATTATCATCATGACTGACACAGAGAATATATGGAAAGTTCGTATTGCCTTTTGTGAGTAGAGGTTTTTCTACCTGATTCAGACATGCATATCCGGCCCTAGTTTTTCTGATTTGTTGACTCCTAAAACCATTGAAACTAACAGTACGTTTCCTCCTTCTGTATGAAAAGGGAAAAAAAAAGGCACACAAAGAAGTATGGTGGCTCTTTACAAGGAGAAATGTAGTCTGCCATGCTGCTTTTTGAATAGAGAGTAAAAGGTAATTACAATTGTTTATTTCTGTTTACAAAATTGCAAAGCTAGACTAATTCCTATTTCATGTCTCAGAGATACCAGTGCAGTTTTATGGGGGAAATGATTCATCCTTCTAGTATTAGAATGGAAGAGGGGACAGATTGTATTTAACAAGATTCAAAGAGGTCCTGGAAGATACATCACTGTACAATTCGCATCTTCATCTCTGGAGGTACCTGATAAAATTCTGCTAACAAAGGTTTTTGGTGGAGTTCCAAAAGATTACAGCAGCCTCTTCTTTCAGAATTAGCACAGTGCTTCAAACGTATTGTCTGTCTGCATGTGCAGTAATTTTCTCCATTGAGAAGTTTGAAACCTAAGTGGATTATATGGAAACATTGTTTATCTAGACTAAGCATTCCTGTTTAAAAAAAAAAAAAAAAAGGTATCAGAATCTTAACAGACATTTTACCTCTAGTCTACAGCAGATGCTGGTAATCTTATAGCACAGGGATCAGGGCTATGTAACAACATATGGAGTACAGTGGTCAGGAGTATGTAACATACTGCCCTTTACGTTGCTGGCCAGTGGGATCAAAACATGTTCTGGGATCAACAGCAAGAGGGCAGATGTATGTTCCAGACTCAGTTGTCAGTGGAAGTGTAAAATGCTTTGGTGGTCAATGAGTGGTAAAAAATGCTCTATGTCAGTGGTCAGTAGAAGAGAGAAAAATGCTGTCACATCAGGAGAAGAAAAATAATTAATTGGTGCCTGTGGAAAGAAAAAAAATGCTCTGGCTCAGTGATCAGGGGGAGTTAAAAAAGCCCAGTGGATGGTGGGAAGCTCTGCATGGGCACATACCTATTCCATAGAAGTAACTGTGTGGCTAATGTGCATTAATATACAGGCTTTATATTTTTACATTTAATATTGTCTGTCAATGCCATGGTGCCATCCATTTTATCCTGAGGGAGGAGGGGAAATATAAATGTATATATTTCTATATATTGTATACATTTGTATAAATGTATACAATATATAGAAATATATAAATGTATACATTTCTATATATAATGTATATATTTCTATATTGTATATATGTATATATCTATAAATGTTACTTGCATCATGGCCAGAAACAGTTTTTAAAGGGAAATTGATTTTCTTATATGCTTTCTTAGGTACACATTTGATCAGTCTGATAAATATGTAATATGGTTATAAAAATCTTGTTTTTGTATATAGTTTAAAGTAATGGATGTGCTTCCACAAGCAACCTGTTTATTTTATTTTTTTATTGTGTGTTTTAAGTATATTCAACTGTACCCCCTCTGTATTGCTCTCAGTTAAGTCAGCTCCCAGTTAGACACTCTGGTTCCTTTAAGGTGGCCATACACTTATCTATTTTTCTCATTCAGCCCATGGGCTGAACGAGAAAAATAGAGCAGATTCCCCCATCAACACTTAGGAGTGTATCAAACGAGGAATTCCCGCTGTTTGCATTGTGTTTCGACAGCTGCCGCCGGCCTCATTCACAATATCCGACGAGAATGGGGAGCTCATTGGCTGCCGGCCCCTTTCATCTGAAAAAGTTTCGGCCAGCTCCTTCCATCAGCTGATTGAGAGATGCCGACCGAAAGGGTGCCAAAAGCGTCACACACTCTGCGAATTCGTCCAGTTCCTCAAAAACCGCCTGAAATTTGAACAGTGTATGGGCACCTTAAGTCCAGTTTTGTTTCTGTTTTACCTGTGCTGAGAAAGGAGAATTTAGTTAGAAATGTATTTTTAGCATACAAGAAAACAAACAAAAACATCCTTCTTAATGAACCAATCTGGAATAAAATACATTGGATTTCACATATGACTCTTCTTCAGTCAAGTCAGCAAGTTGCCATAATGTCCACACAGACTGGGCCTCAGGAAGTACGTCTTTTACATAAAGTGACATTTGAGACAAAACAATAGGTGTACATGGGGCAGCTAATATTTGTCCACAAGATACACTGGCTGTTATTACTGCTTGTTAGTGTTGTACAATGGTTGTTCCTTCAAGTAAACCTGTGCTTTGCCCAAGCAGGAGAAAGCAAAAAGTTCACTTTAATGCTCTACCCCGCAGCAGTTTATACTTACCTTTCCCTCACTTCCATGCTGCTGCTGGACGTAAAATAAGAGTGTTGTGTAAGCTTACAAGTTGCTGAACTTACATGTGACAAACCTCAGTGGTCTATCACTGTTCCATAGATTTAGGTGTATGTTCCTCCATCCCCAGAAGTAACAGACAAGCTCAGGGGGGTCAGTGCGGCCTCTTCCTCTGGGGGTCAGTGGGGCTCTGGGTTCAGTGCGGCCACTGGGGGTCAGTGGGACTCAGATAAACAGTGGGGCTCTCACCTGGGGTTTTGGTGTCTTGTTGGGGGCTGCTGGCTCATTAGATGGGGCTCTCCCCTCCTCACGAGGGCCCCGAGAGGCCTCAGCGAGCGGCCCTCTGAGATACCGCCTCTGCCTGATCCAGCCAACCCGGATCGCCTCGGTCATACGAAAAGTGATCCGAGCTGGCTGGAAACAGCAGTCCGAGAGAGCGGACACTGGATCCGCAGGTGATGGGGGCGGGGCAACTCAGTTCTGTCAGCTCTGCCTGGCTGCACGGCCTGGCCGCTCAAGTGTTAAGAGCGCACAGTGCAGGCCATTGGGCATAGCGGGCCGAGCAGGGCCGATCACATTCAGGATGATTGAGTTCGGCCCGGCCCACTGTCGGTCATGCACTCGGCTGCCTACGGCAGCTTAGTGAATAGACCCCATAGTGTAAATATTAGGCAAAGGGGTTGATTTACTAAAGGTAAATAGTCTGTTCATTTTGCAAAGGGATTTTTACTTTAAAGGGGAAGTTTTCCCTTGGTTTAATGAATGAGGTGAACCTCTGCTTTATTCCATCACCCAATCACGTGCAAGCAAAAATACAGTTTTTTTTTTATTTTACTTGCACATGATTATGTATTGTTTGCAAAGTGAAATTTCACCACATTCACCAAGCTAATGGAAACATCTCCCTGAAAAGTGCAAACTCCCTTGCAATGTGATCAGACTATTTGTCTTTAGCAAACCAACCCCAAAGAGTCAAGGAAACTTTCAAAGAGATACAAGCTGAACTTCAAGGTGTCTGATTGCACCATCCGTTGATTTTAGAAGGACAGTGGGTTCAAAGGAAGACTCTACTGTTGAAAGAAAAACATTAAAAGCCAGACTGGAATTCACTAAAATGCTTATTGACAAGCCACAATGCTTCTGGGAGAATGTCAGATAAGACAAAAGTGGAGCTTTTTGGTAGGTCACATCAGCTTTATGTTCACAGGCAAAAAATGAAGCTCTTAAAGAAGAGAACATCATATCTACTGTGAAAAGAGGGAGGCATGGTTATGCTTTGGGGCTGCTTTGCTGCATCTTCTGGTATAGGGTGCATTGAATGTTCTGGGATTCCTAATCTGTTTCCTATCAACCATCTTTGGAAAGAAAGAAAAAAAACATACAGTACCCTTCAAATCTGGGACAGAGTTGGCCGAGCTACCTGTTGGCAGGTGCAGAAGTCTTTTTTTTTTATTGGGTCCTTCCTAACACTCCTTCTTAAAGGGTCTAGAATTGTTTGGGAGGGGGAACCGCACACTTTCTTTTTCTTTAGAAATGTAATTTTATTCTTTTATAAAAAGTTTAAGGGCAGCCCCCAGGCATGATTGGGGGCGTGTCTGAGCGGACGTCTAGAGAGCTCCTGGCCGGCCGTTTTTTTACTACGGCCGGCCCGGAGGTAGTTAAAGGAGTTTTACATTTTTATTGTTTCACTTTAAGCAATGGTAAAATTACTGCTCCTCTAAAAACGGTATTTTTTTTAGTGTTTTTTTTTCATTGATACATGTCCCCCAGGGCAGTACCCGAATCCGCATACCCTTTTTTGGCCAATAACTTGCATATAAGGCTTCAAAATGGGGACATTTGATTTTGAGTTTTTGTCCCATAGACTTTTCCCATAGCATTGAGTTCAAAGTTCGAGTTCGAACTTTTTTCATGTTCTAAAGTTCGAACTCAAACCAAACTCGGGTGTGTTCTGCCCATCACTATTTTTAACTACTTAAATCTGTATACTTTTTTCTCCTGGCATCTTCGGACCAGTTGAATGACATTATGGGTGCTCTCCATCTTTTTCTTCCTCGGGTAGGGGGTGGATCTTGACCCTGAGCTCATAGGAAGAGGAACAGTGCTCGTTTGATGAGCAGGTGAGTCTACAGGGGGCAGTGCCAGAAAATGGGTAAGTATTTAACCTAGGACTGATTTTTTTCTAATTTGTGTCCAATTCTAGAGACTGGACTGGATTAGTGTTTGGCTACAACCTCACTGTACTAAATCATAAAGGAAAAAATGTGTTATTTCTCTCCCCTTTCTTTTTTTGTGATAAATAATACCTATCAATCAGCAATACCATTTCATAAGCCATCTTCACTATTCTTTTCTTATTTCAGCTCTAGTACAATTCTTTCTAATATTCCTCCCACTAATACTTATTATTAGAGGTGCACCGAAATGGAAATTTTAAAACCGAAACAAAACCAAAATAAAAAAAAGGTGTCAGGCCGAAACCGATACCAAAAATGTTTTTAATTTTTTCAAATATTATTTTTATTTTTTTAATAAACTTTTTAATTTTTTCAAATGTATTTATTCATTTTTCATTAAAAAACATTTTTTAGTTTACTTTTAAGGGCTTTGGGGAAATGGTAGGGGTCTAAACAGACACCTGATATTTCCCTTTTAAAATAGAAAAAGATTGAGAACACAAAGTCCTCAATCTCTTTTTCTGCAGCCCCTGTTACAAATGAACAGGAAGCCTTATAAGTGTTCCTGTTCATTGATAACATGAGAACATGGTATGTTTACTATAACCACAACTATGAATGAACAGGAGGTGATGTAGATAATTTCCCATTCATTCATAATTGAGTATATAGTAACCATACTCTGTCCTCAATTATCTACAAACACTCAGCGATCGCTGATTGTATCTCGCTCCCCTCTCTGACACGCTGTGGCAGCACGGCCTGTCTCCGCCCACACACCACTCTGCCGGACTGTGATAGGAGGCTGAGCGGTGTGGGAGGAGACGCCAGCCATTCACAGCGCTCTCATCACGCAGCGCTTGGCCGGCTATCACAGTCGCCCCCCCCCCCGCTGGGACACAGAGCAGCGTCCAGCGGGGAGGAAAAAAGCAGGGATGCGCCGATGTATCGGCAGGAAAATGGCACTTTCGGCATTATGCCAAAAGTGGCATATGTTTCGGCGGCTGATATATCGGTGCATCCCTACTTATTATCCATGTTCGAAGAGATTTACCTGTTCCATTCAGTGGGCTTTCGATGTTATTCAATCACATATTATTTCATTTTTTACTTTATTCCTCAAAGGGTCAATTTTTCTTTAATTCTTACATTCAGTGTTTGTAAATGACACAAAGTTATGTTATGGTGCTTGTAAGACATCTTAAAAGCAGACCAAGATGCACTGGTTAATTGGGCAACTACATGTTGTGGAAGGGTCATGGTGACCTGATTATACAATTGATAACGGCAGCTTTTAATATTAGAAAGAAATGTCATTGTATTGAAGAGGTATAAATGAGAGAGAGGTGTAATCTTTTCCCTGTACAAAGTATTGGGAAAGTCTTATATTCGATAAGCAGTCCAGTTTTTGGGAACCAGTTTATAAAAATGATGTCCTGGAACTGGAGTGCAAAGGGCACAGAGAAAGTCATCTGAACTACTAAGGACCTTGGAGGATCTCAGCTATTATGAAAGATTAAAGTATGCGTAAACTAAGACCAAGAGTTGAAACTTACCAGTTCTTAAATAGGGTGGCTGCATTAGTTTTCATGTATACACTAAGTGGCCAGATTATTATGACCACCTGACGTTTGTATGCAAATTAGCTATAATTAGCTATAATTTTGCGCTGAAGTTGCAAGAGGGACAGACCATTAGGACATTATAGCTAGGGAAGCAGGTTGTTTACCACGACAGTAGAAGTGATGTTTTCTGAAGATATGGGTAAACAACGCAATTTAACAGCCTTTGAACGTGGGATGGTTGTTGACGTTCAAGCCATGGAGCGAGTATCAGCAAAACAGCAGAATTTGTTAAATGTTCAAGAGGGGCTCATTGTTAAAGTTTTTAAAGACTGGACTGTCAGCCGAAAATCTGGATCTGAACGTGCAAATTGTGGCCGTCAGCGACTAGTCAATGTTAGGGCAGAACGGAGAGTGACAAGACTGGTACAAGACAACAGAAGGGCAACAGTGCAGTGTCAGATTCCTCGCATCACCTTTCAACATCTCGTGGAGTCACGAGGCGGCCCAACAAAGTACTGATGGGGTGGTCATAATAATCTGGCCACTCAGTGTATTTTCACCTGTTAATCCTGACAGTAACACACTTCCTGTCCTAAGGTAGCAATGCTCACTCACTGCACTGCATCTGAGGAGGAGAAGCATTGTCACACTAGAACAGGAAATGTGTGTTATGATTACAGAACAGTAGAAAGTTATCATGGCACACTCACAACCAGCATGTAAAACAACTTGTCTCACCACTAAGGACAATGACAGAGGTTTGGATACACGTCTTCTGCAGAAAATGTGAAAGCCGCACAGCCGCGCCAAGGCACCTCTTATAGTGCGGTCCTAACTCTAAACTATGAGAGTCTCCATCTTGGAGCACATGGGGGCAGAAGATTTCAAATTGGGTGCAGGTTTGATTACAGAACCACCCCCCTTTCTACATCTCCATTAAGGTGCCCATACACTGCACATTTCTCGTACGAGAATCGCGGGAAATCCCGCGATAGTACGAGAATCGTGCAGTGTATGGAAGGCGTGCGACCGTTTCTACTGTACGATCGCACGTCTTCTGTCGAACCAGCATGCTAGCAAACCCGCCGGGAATCCTACGATTCTGGGCGAGTTAGTGGCCTGCTGGTTCGACAACTGCCGAACGGGCCGGTGTGCGCACGCGCACACTGCACGTTTGCAGTCATCGTAAGCCTGCACCTCAGGGGGGCGGGCTTGCGATGATCGAGAGTACGATCTGCCTGTCCAAGATGGGCAGATCGTACAGATCTTGCGATGGTTGTAAAGTGTATGGCCACCTTTACACAGGGCATGATTAAAAGCACTGCATCATATAACAGAGAGCACAGGAACTTATGAGCTAACTGCATTTCTGACAATCAACAGATAGTTTTTTGTATCTATCAAGTAGATGAAACAAAACACTTTCAATAGTATATTTAACAGGCCAGGAAGCAAATAAGAGAAACTCAATGTTAAAGTGTAATTGAGCTCAATAAGTGAAGATTTGACATGTTATGGGGGGAAATGTTATTTGTGCCTAAGTAATATCCTGAAAAATATACCTTTTCTCTGAAATTCCTCCTGAAAATATTAGAGCACTTTCTGGTATATGAATGTGTCTAGGTATACCTGTGCCTAAAGCCTCAGATCTGTATTTCTGCAGTGTGGGATCAAGGCACTGCTGCCTCACTATTAATCTTGGGAGATTTGGAAGGAGATGTGGTATTTTACTATGTTGCACACTGTTGTTTTTGCTGGAAATTTTGACATGGGGAAGCAAAAGCACTGTATCTACCAAGATGGCCACCTCCACAGAGTGCAGAAGAAGGCATTGTAAGTCAGTAATGGAAAAATGTCAGCTAAAAGGAGACCACAAGCAATACTGGTGACTCATCTTTTGCTCTCTGTTTGCCTTTTTTGGGGGGCATAGTTCTTTCTCTTTAAAGTTTACATTACCTTTAAATGAAACAAATATATTAAACCTTGAGAAGAGTCAATTAGAAGTGGAAATGATTACCTTGTATAACTATAACTAACTATCAATGGCCCCTATAAGATTTCCACAAAGACACAAGGGCACTCTTGTTAATGTTGCCAGAAATCTTGTGAGCTAATAACTTCCTGTGCTCTCTGGCTGAGCACGAGGAGGGGGTGTGTTCTTTGTAATCCATCAGTAACGAAGTAGCCAGGGCTGACACCATGTGCTAAGGAATTTAGAGATGTGTTGTCATGGTAGGAAGGTGGGATCACTAGTATAGTGGCACATCAACAGTTAGTTTTCTGTTTGTTTAAAAGGCTAAAACTGAGATGCGCATGTGTTGCAGAGATGTACTAAATATGTTTTTTTTATTTTGCCTTGGCATATGCTTCAATGCCGTTTGTGTCCCTGCTTGGTAGATATCTACTCATTTTCTGTAACGGCTATTATCAAAACATGATTTCCTGACCAGGGATAGCTATAAAGAACCCAAAAGAGGTTCTAAAAAGAGGCATTGCTGTAGTTCCACTTTAACCGCTTGAAGACCAGGTGTTTAGACCCCCTTCCTGGCCAGGCCATTTTTCAGTATTCAGCGCTGCGGTACTTTGACTGACATTTATTCTGTCATGCAACACTGTACTGAAATGAATTTTATACCATTTTTTGGGGACAGATAGAGCTTTCTTTTGGTGGTATTTAATCGCCACTGGGGGTTTTATTTTTTACTATATTCAGGAGAAATTACTGAAAATTTTGAATTTTTTTTATAAAACAACTAATATTACCCACTTTTTTGGTAAAATATAAAAGACGGGGTCACGTCGGGTAAATAGACACCAAACATGTCAAGCTTAAAAATTGCGTGCACTCGCGAAATCGCAAAAAACTAGCATACCCACAATTGGCCATAGGCGACACTTTAAAAGCTTTTACAGCTCATCAATTTCGTGTTATCAGTGATTGATGGCCCTAAAATTATTGCTATCACTGCGACGTTCGCGGCAATATGTAACGTGCGGCGTAATGGGCGCAATCGTCGTTTTCGCAGGTATGCGCACCTGATGCATGTTTACATGCGTGTATGTAGGGGTGGGGACTTTAAAAAAAAATTTAATTCCTTTTATGTGTAACTTTTAAAAAAATTGGGGGGAAACTTTTAATTTTTTTCCTATTTTTTTTTCCACTTAACTTTATTGCTATCACAGAGGGGACTAAGAAACCCCTATATGGGATAGCAAAAGAAGTGACAGGTCCTCTTTATGGAAACATCAGGGGTCTCCAAGACCCCTAATGTCACCTAGGACCCCCCTGAAGAAGCTGATGAAGCACCGATCTGCTTCATCAGCTTCTCTCCAGCATTTGAAGCTGGAGAGTGACACGAGAATGCGGAAGTGATGTAATATACACCACTTCCGCATTCTGACAGCGGAGAGGGGACCAGAGGGAGATCGTGCACCGACCTCCCTCTGATCCCCTGTTACAGAGGCACTATGCTGGTCCCGGGCTCGCACCGAGCACAGCGGAGCCCGGGGTCAGTGTGACAACGGGAGGGAGAGGGGCGCACATACCGGGACCCCATACAAGCGATACACCGGCTCTATAGCCGGCGGATCGGTTGTATGTTGACAGGCATCGTTGCTGGTTTTTAAATTGTGTCTTTCCCGCTCGTGCGCGGCGTGCACGAGTGGGCGGGACTAACAGGACGTGTATACACGCCCAGTTACATCCAAGAAGCTCCCGGCCGGCCGTGTATACACAACGGCAGGCCGGGAGGTAGTTAATGTTTATTCAGGTCACAGATGACCCATAGGTACTGACATATGGAAGGTTTTACCAGAGCTGCCACATTGCTACTCCAAGCCTAGTGCCAATGACCGCCTAGTGCGGTAGAAGGTAGCCAAATACAGAAGGTATACACCAATGGTCCTTCGGTTTCATAAGGCACAATTATTAAAGGGCTTTGTTGCTGCCTATTAGTTGTTTCCCTTTCAGGTCGTTTTGTTAGTTGCTCCCTGGAAACAGTTGTAAATTAATAACCTGTTTCCATATACAGCTTGAGGTTAAACTTAGAGAACAACATATAAATAGTCACCTGACAGAGGGCCACCTCAGCAACTAGACCACAATATGCAATGTTTAATAAACCAATTTAAATGATTGGAAAAAAAGATGCTGAAACAAGACTCTCATGATGCCTTATTCCATGTTGTTTATTTTAAAATGCTCGACTGAAGCAGGCCTTGACTATGTAACTGGCATGTGACATACACCAGACGCAGTCCTTGAATAGAGAGGTGTGAAAAGAATGCCATGCGATTACTCACCCATTACTCCTTGGAGAAATCACCCTGATGGGGATAGTTTCCAAGGCAGTGACATCATATATATTATATCAGAATGAGTTACCTTGGGAAGTTGACACTTGAAATAGAGGGCTCGTCATTTTTGGTGGTGTCATCCAACTGGAAGGTGGCAACTGTTAGCCAGGCCTGGTCTGGGACTTACTGATTTGAAAAATTGATGGCACAGCTGTAAGATTAAGGTATGGTATCTTTTTGTTCACCATGTCTGGGAAAATGTTGCATATGTCTGCATTAAGTTCTGCTTTACTCCACTTATACACAGGTAGTTGTGTGTGGTTTTCTTGTACATTGGATAAGTGCACTTCCTGCATCCTCACCACACGTTACCTGACTCATGACACAACTGGTATTACCATTGTTTCAGAGTTGCTAACTCTTTAACTCGTAACTTTTAAATATTGGATATTAATGCAATACATGTGTTATAGTTTGACGAATGAGGTGACTTCACTATCCACCAATTTTTATATTAATTATAGTATAAAAATATATTTATATATAATTTTTATTTTCCTAATTTTGTTTTACACTTTATTTAATTTTTTTTACACTTTGTAAAAAAAAAAATAAAAAAAAACACTTTTTTTTTCTTGTCAGTTTATATAAAGCAGTCACTCTGACTGCTTGATAAATTAACGTTTTTTTTAATTTTTTGGCTATTAGGCTGCTCCAAACTTAGGAACAGCTAATAATAACCTTAGAGACTGATCCTGACTTTAGTCAGATTCAGATCTCACTAAAAGCTCTTTGATCGTGCCTAGACGATCAGAACTGATACATTTCACTCAAAAGATATACATTGTATCTTTTTAGTGAAATGTATCTAAACATCGGGCTCTCGAGCTGTCAAAACAAAAAGCAGGGAGGTGAGTCACTGCTACCTCTCTGCTATTTTCAGCTGTCAAATACAGGATCGCAAATTGCGGTCCTGTATTTGCATGTAACGGCTTCATTCTTTCATTAATAAAAGGAAAAAGCTTTTACAAAAAGCTGAATTATTTCATTAATGAATGCCTCAATACTGAGGCATTCATTAATGACTGGCTGCTGCTAAGAATCAGCTGTTACCAGCATTACAAAGCCTGATATAACTCGTCACGTACAGTGTACGTGGCCAGTCATATAGGCACAAAGTGCCGGGACGTACACTGTACGTCTCCCGTCACGAAGGGGTTAAAGCAGAGTCACTATTACATGCCAAATACTGTAACATGTTTTACACACTGGCATGGTAAAAGGGGTAGCAGATATAACAATTGCCATGGGGAAATTCATTCAAGAATATACTGTATATCTTCAAACCTCTCCATTGGTGCATTGGATGCATTTATCAAAGGTATTAATGTTAGTCAATCTATTGCCTAACCCTAACTGGATAGCATTTTGTTTGCTGAAGCACTCATACTTTTTTTAATCTCAGTGCTGTAGCCTCTTTCAACCACTTCCTGTCTTCATGCACTCACCTACTCACCCCAGAGTCAGCAACACAACATTGTAGTAATGCTGCTTATACCTCTCTCCTCGCAGGATGCAAAGCTGCCTGTGACGGTCTCCCAAACCACAAACAGCAGCTGGCTGCCTGTCCAATATGGCAGCCGCAGGGTGCAGTATCTTCTCAATCCTCTCCTATGGGAGGGCACTCTGCATCAGCTCAAAGTTTAAATTGCAGATCTGTTTTAGAGGAGATGTGTGAATGCTCACCTGTCACTACACCCTCTCTGATAGCTGCTATTCAGCAGACCTTTCCTAAAAAACACTGCTGCTCAGAGAGCACAGTGCTCAGTTATTAGTGAGCTTCCCAGAGTTCAGACCCGTGTTCCTGACTCCTCAGCATTCAGACCCTTGTTCCTGTATTCCTGATTCCTGATCCCTGCTTGTTTATCGTTTATGAACCGGTTTGTATGTCTTCC
Organism: Nanorana parkeri; assembly: GCF_000935625.1. NCBI lineage: Eukaryota > Metazoa > Chordata > Amphibia > Anura > Dicroglossidae > Nanorana > Nanorana parkeri. Next base: position 3,689,846 of record NW_017306276.1, on the reverse strand, counting down.
ATTTTCTAATTATTGCTCCCACAGTTGATTTGTTCACACCAAGCGGCTTGCCTATTGCAGATTCAGTCTTCCCAGCCTGGTGCAGGTCTACAATTTTGTTTCTGGTGTCCTTTGACAGCTCTTTGGTCTTCACCATAGTGGAGTTTGGAGTGTGACTGTTTGAGGTTGTGGACAGGTGTCTTTTATACTGATAACAAGTTCAAACAGGTGCCATTGATACAGGTAATGAGTGCAGGACAGAGGAGCCTCTTAAAGAAGAAGGTACAGGTCTGTGAGAGCCAGAACTCTTGCTTGTTTGTAGGTGACCAAATACTTATTTTCCACCATAATTTGCAAATAAATTTGTTCCAAATCAGCCGATGTGATTTGTCTGGATTTGTTTTCTCATTTTGTCTCTCATAGTTGAGGTCTACCTATGATGCCAATTACAGGTCTCTCTCATCTTTTTAAGTGGGAGAACTTGCACAATTGGTGGCTGACTAAATACTTTTTTGCCCCACTGTATATATTACCTACAAGTTCTTGACAATTGTTCTGGATCTATTTCCTTACAGTGACAGCAATGGACCATGCCGGCGCAGGGTGTGTTGACGTAGCCACATGTAGTTTCAATCTGACAATGCAGGAGCACACTTGGGAAATCCAATATGTCACCCCATAAGAGTGAAGGCCTGAGCAGGGAGCTTTATGGCAGAATCACCAAATATTATCGTAATGAATGCTGCAGACTTAAAAGGACCACAGCTTTTTTAATGAAATGCCATGTTAAAGCTTATATGAGATTTCAGTGATTGAGTTAAGATATATTTTATTGAAGATAAGATGTGGGATGGGGCCAGGCACTTTGTAACAGGCTTAGGACATTAGCTAAAAGACTTTACATATCTAAGCTAGCAAAACATTACCTAGATGGGAAGCCCTAACGTTTATATAGTCCCTCTTTTATGACACCAGATTAAAATGGTTCTTTGTAGGTTGCTTGTTGTGTAGTGCTGTTTTGTGTAACACCATATATTTATTTAATCACAACATGGAGAATGGATGCAATCTATAAAGATTCTACGCAAGCAAATGTGTCTAGTCATGAGTCTTTAATTTATGAGTCATAAATCTTTCTCTATGGAGGCCATATGGGAACTCAGGCAAAGCAAATGGTCAAGGAGATTGCTGACTCTTGACTTCAAGCACCACTGTGCATGTCAAGCAAGATGGCTCAAAATTAAGTCAGTAAACTCACTCAAAGGACTTGCAAAGCGGAAAACCTCACACAGGCTTGCCATAGTCCTATTTAGTGCTGTGAAATGAAAGGGTCAGAAGAGTTCATTACATTAATTATGCTCTTAGTCCATTTTACATTAGCCTTTGCACTAGTTTATGTTCTACACTGAAATAACTGAACACAATGAACTTGTGAACTTAATAAGTTGTTACTGCAATCAAATCAGAGAGATTGTTTTAAAAGGAGCATTTGAGAAACGGATCAGTTGCCTACTACTGGAAATACTGAGGTTAAGAATGATTGTTCTGGGTCCACTAAATTAAAGTAATAAAGTGATTTTCATAATATTCCAAATGTAACAGTAATGGTACAATTAAATTAATCATTTACAGCTGTGTTCTGTTCTAATAGGCAGCTTTTGGAGCATTAACCTTCTGTTGCTCAAAGCTGCCCATTGTGGTACCGTAAATGTTGCCCTTCCACACCTTCTACTAAGTCCTCTGACCAGTGTCCACTTCCACCGACTCTTGATCCATTCTGCTTTCCTCTGTGCCTATAGTAACAATACACAGTTGATTTTCACATGGCCTTATATGAGCATCGCTCTTGTAGTGAACTCCCAGTAATCAGTAGAAAGGATGCAAGTTCTCTAAATCTCTTCCATTAACCAGTGATTGAAAACATGTACCTATTATGTTTTCTTTTATCCATAACATTTGACAGTTTGAGGTTCTAATACATTTCTGTTTAGTAGAGTTCAGGCAAATTCATACTCAAGAAAACATTGAAACTCATATTCAGTGTACTGTAAGTCCCAGATGTAGCCACCACCTATAGGACTGCAGCTTCTAAAATGGTAGACAAATTTTATGTAGGTGCACATCATAAGTAAAAATGTGCATTAAAGCCTCATTTCAGACTAAACCTTTTGCCATACATTTTTAGTAAATGCTTCTGCCAAGTTTTTTTGTTTGCAATCTGTCACAGTCCTGGGTTCATATCATATCACTTCATGTCCTTGTGATAAGATGCCCAAGGGAAGTGGTTGGCACTGGAACAGTGAGTAAACATTTCCCCATAAGGAACAGAGGCTGCAATAAAAACCTGACAAATGTTCTATGCCCTCCCTACTCTGTCCAAAAATAGATTTTAGGCTTTAACACATGTACATCTACGTTAAAGAATCATTTTACTTTTGTTGAGAAAAAAAAAAAACAATCTCTCGGTGATCTGTGTACATTACAAGTATTTTTAACAAACTTTGTTGCAGTTTCCTACCTGTTTAGGTTCTGAAGAAATAGCTGTTTCTTCCAGCATGTCCTTTCCAAAATGATCCTTGAATGGGGGAGGGTATGTGTTGGTTATAACCAGCCAGTGGACTTTGTGTTGAGGAAATTTGCTGCATCCCTTTAGTAATAATTAATCCTGAAAGGAGTATCTCACCAAAAATGAAATTCCTATTGCAAGGGGTGCCAAAAATGTGTACTTGTATCCTAGTGCAGATTTCTGGAAAAGTCAGCCAGCCAATCACAGAAGCAGGAAAGGGCATTTCTGGGGGAGTTTCAATCTCCAAATGTGTACAGAACGCCTGCAGGTTTTCATATTAAAGCAGATGATTATACGCGCTATAGTGCTCTCCCCGGACTCCTCAATAACACCATATTGACAGCTGCCGAGATATACAGTATATTAAACAAAAGACACTGCGCTATCCCTAATCGTTTCTATAAACCTCTAAGTGCATATACTTTGTGACAATGAATATATACAAAATGTTCATTCCAACTTATATATAGTCCATATAGAAATAATCCCAAAACTGATGTGATCCAAAATAAATGTAATGAAATCCTTGTGTTCACTTTCTTTATATTACATCAGTGAGTGAAATAATCATTGAATATAAAGTTCCACAATCTCTCGTGACTTCTGTGCTTCAATTCACAATCAATTTATCACCAATAATTGATGGTGACACCAAGGGGGTGTGCAGAGCGATTATAGACCACAGGGTGGTCGAAATTATCTAGTGAGTGTGCTAGTGCTTGCACACCTGGAGGAGGATTATTGGTGATTAATTGATGGTGAATTGAAGCACAGAAGAGATTGTGGAACTTTATATGCAATAATTATTTCACTCGTAGGTTTTCATATTGCATTGATTTTTTGACAGATTTAAAACATTACAGCAGCTACTGTTTTAAATCTAAAGGTCATTTTTAATAAAATTTACATTACAAAATGGCTTGTGTGACAATTCTTTATGCACTTTGTAAAGATGTTTTCATTTTAATGTTTTTAAAGTGGAGTTACCCTTTAAGGTATTTTTGTTCACTGCCTTTATGCTGCACTTCGATGTGACACAGACACGGATTACTGATAAGTACATGAATAATGGTTTAAGTTCTATTGCAAGCCGTATTGTCACTGCAAAACCTAGATATTCCCAAAGGCTCACATTATGCAATCTTTTAAACCAACTGTGTGACTTTGAATAACCATCACTACCATTGAAATAATTCTAGTTTACATTTCCTTAAAGCGATGGTTTGAGGCCAAGTAATTTCTTATGTCTTGGCTGCGAAATGAAAGATTTTAACAGAATATCTTAAATGTAGCAGCCTTCTAAAGATTGCTTTTTGAAACGTTAAGAGAAGTTCTGCTCCAGCAAATAGACCCATATATAATATATAAGAAATGGAAACTTTATAAAATGACATAAACCACTATCTGCCACATACATTTTTGACAGAGTAAATACATTGTTCAAGGGTAAAGAAGGTGGACAGGATGGTCTTGCAGAATCTTCCTCCAAAAAAAAGCAATCATTTTATTGCCTCTTTTCTAAAATTGTTCTTCTGTAATATACAGTACTTTATATAGAGTAAGCCAGGCTTTGTGTTGGTGAACGAACATGTATCCTTCACAGCCTAATTAAATAAAAAGTAGATGAATCACATTGAAAGCCTTTTGACCTATTTACATTTTGCATTTGACAGACAGAGTTTTAATATCCCCTTTTTCAAAAAATGTTTTATTTTTTATTAGAAAAATTAGGATGCTTTGAAAAACTACCAATAATCAAGATCTCTAAAAAGACTTTCCCATGTCTGCCGGTCTCATGTCTTGCCATACACACAGTGACAAGTAGAGAGCCGAGGGAACGCCTAAGGTTCTCCCTGGCTCTGATGTGTCACATGACACAACTGCACAGGGAATGGCAAATACGAGGACTTCCCTCACTCTGATGGGGGTCGCTGTATCCAGACCGGTGAACACATTTAGGCAAGGGGGAGTGTGTGCTAAGGTGATATTGGCTAAAGAGGAAGATTGTTTTTATTTTTTATGTTCACTGTAGATGTTTATCTTTGTTTTGTTTTTCATAGTACATGTTTGTTTTTTATTTTTACTGTGGGAGATGCGGGACTTGGGGGAAGGTGGAGATTTTTGCATGGAGGGGTTAAGGAATGGGCATGAGGAGAAATTTTTCCTAGGGGAGAATTTTGGTTTGCAGAGGGATTTTGTGTTGGGGTGGGGATTTCTGCTTGGGAGGAAATGTCTATGACATACTCCTGACTTCAGACCAAATCTGTAGCAGCTTTGCATGACAACCAATCAGTTTCTCTCTTTCATTTTCAAATCTTAACTGAACAAACTATAGAGAGAAGCTGATTGGTTGCCACTGGCAACTGCCTCAGATTCTGTCTGCTCCAGTTTTGATAAATTCCCCTCAATGTTACAAACTCCTAACTGCTGCAATATTTACACTATATTGTACATTACATATTCCTGACCAATGCACTCTTTTTTGTTATAATGTACATAACATACTTCTGACCAAAGTGGTCATTGTCTCAACAGTTAGTGGTTGCTAAGTAGTCTTTGACAATTTTAATGAAGTTCTTCATTATGGTAGGCTCAGACGAAGTGTTAAATCTCTGTCTAGTTCTATTTGTGGAAAACAATATGTAACAACATGCCTTTCAATTTTTAAAATGATAATTTATGCTGACATTTATGTGTGACTGTAGGACTCCCATTTGTGCCACAATTAACTATGCCACCCCTCCCTTTGTTAGTGCAATTTGGTCACACCCATGATTTGCCGCAGCACATTGTACATCATTGCTCTCCTAAGGGCACCCTGGTGTTCCTCAGGTCTTTTACAATCCCAGCAACATCCCTGGACTTTCTGTCATTCTTTCTCCTTTTTACCCCCTCACCATTCACCCTTATACCACCTGACGTAATCTCTCACCACATCCCACCATTACCCTCCTCTCCCCTCCCCATCTTCCCCAGACACAGCATCCTGTGATCAGCAACTGTGGTACACCTAACTGACTACTGCACGCACTTTTGTGGGACAAATCTGCCCCGTTCACACTGAACGGTTTATCACGCGATTTCTGCCGTGAAATTGTGCATATTTCCGCTCAATATCGCTCTATGTAGCTTGTCCAATGCATTCCAATGGAGCTGTTCACATCTCACAGCTCAATGTCGCCTGTAGCTGAAGCTTGTCGCTTGTACATTACCCTTTTTACGGCGAATGTCGTGTGATTCGGCCCCAATAGACTCAATGATGTCGCGCGTCATCGCGCAAAAGAAGGGTCACTTTTGCACTGCCAAATGTAAGGAAAGAATGATGTCACATCAAGATCGCTGTTGATTGGTTACAGCCCAATGTAGCATCGACGAAGTCCCGCCCCAAAAAACGCTCTATGTAGCGCGATAAAATGTGCATTGTCGCTCAATATCGCACAATGTAGCTCAAAACTGTTCAGCACGAAATTGTGCAGAAAAACGTGCAATACCCATGTCGCTCAGTGTGAATGGGGCCTTAGGGCTACAGGACTCCCTGTTGTGGAGAAGAGTAGAGAGGGAGGGTCCTGTAGTCATGTCCTGTTTCTGTTGTCCTGCTACATTAGCTACACTTTGAAGTGAACCTAATGTCTGCTCTTGCTGCAGAGTATGCTGCCCTTGCTGTTCCTATGAAAAATAACTATTCAGAGGCTAGATTAGGCTTTTTCAGGTGCAACCTGGCACCAGTTCTCTGACGCTTTCACTTCCACCAAGGACAGGTTCTATGTAGGCAATTGCTGGCTACTTAAGAAGAGGCAGCCAATCTGTGCCTCTGCCTCATATAGAATCCACCCTAGCCATGGCAAAAATACAAAAGTGTTAAAGGAACAATGGTCAGTTGGGCAAGAATGTAGGCTTTGCCTTTGAATAGATAAGATTTCCATAGCTGAACATGTCATCAAGGGAGCAGCAAACCTGAAGTCAGTGTTTTAAATTGCAGCATGGATCAAACTCTAATTTAACATTAGGTCATTTGCTTTACTTAATGACATTTTCTACAATGGCTGGTTGGATCAGTGCTATAGTTCAGGGTGCTCAGCTCCAAACTGTTCAGTTCACTCTTTCGTTTGTGCTGGAAACAACAAAAAAATAGTTTCCATTGCATGCTGTTGCAATAATACACTTATTATTATATTAATTAATTAACACTTTAGTGTGTAGTTGGTTCACATAGACCGTACGCAACATATTTGCTTCATATTTATTCACCTATACACATTGTTGCGGCTGGTCCAATCAGGCAGTTAGGCACGCATTCCCAGCGCAATGATTTCTGTGATATACTTATTATTATAACTCATTTTTTGTACATTTATTAACACTGGTATTATACGAAAGGCATACTTTAAAAGTTAGAACTAATGTAACTGCTCTAATGTAACTCTGAAGTAGTTCAGATTTCTGTGATAAAAGATAGCAAATGACAAAACGAGTACTAAAGAACTCAAATCGGCAGCGGCCGTTTTCTTGTAATAGATGAAACATCATTTTCCATAGACTCAGAGTTGATCTATTGAGCTGTGTACCAATGTGGACTTTGTTATAGAGCCCATTGTAAGTTTTCAAGCTGGTAGAAACAAAAGAAGTTTAGAACTCCTTGAAGATAATGAACCTATTCTGGATATTCATCCATTACATTGTACCAAATAGCGGTCTCACTAGCTCTGTAGTGAATTGGAAATTTTCTTGGTCACTGATTGTGTTCTGTTTCAATATGCACTTACGCCTTCAACTGATTTCTTACAGTTCTTTCGTATTTTCCTGAATTATTGAAAACTGTACACATTGTTGTAGAATGTGAATAGCATCGGGGAATAGAATTTCTGATACTGTAATTGAAGATAAGCATTGCCTTTATCACAGAGCTCTAAATATGAAGGGAGGAAGACCGGACAGTAAATCACACAAAATAAGCTGGAGGTTATTATCTTGACTTACATGATGTAAATTGCACAGCTCGCACTAAATTAGTGGTTTAATGCATCCCTGCGGGAAGCACTGCTGGCTAATTGAAATGTTAAGGAATATATTTTAAATTTAGACTATGGTAGTGCTAGCCAGGAAAGAATAAACCTATACTAGGCTTTATTAAAAGAACAGAAGTAATATCTTTATTGTACTGGTGTTGATTTAAAAAAAAAGTTTATGCAGGCATGTGCTAATTAAATTATAATGCAATGTATTGTTAAAAGCAACTAGTGTAAGTACCTAAGCTTGCTATCAACCTATGACAGTCCCCTCTAGAGTCAAATTCAGACTGAGAGATGGGAAAGAAACAAAAAGGAGCCAGTCAGGTGTACTGCACTTTTTTGTCTTGCTAGGGCCTTTTTTTAAGTTTGGTGCATGCAGCATACACTTTTTATTAATCAGTTGTTAGAGCTGCCTTTTGTATGGAGCAGTCTGCCACATTGCTGTGAGGTAACTAGTGTGCACCATTCACCTACAGCTTCCTATACTTCTTTTTTCTTTTTTTTTGGTAATAATTTGTTTATTAGCCCCACAAAAGGAACAAATTGAACATTAGGATTCGTTCCTACGTAGGGACGTTTCACAAAACTGTCTGAAAATTGAACCTGGACAGATTCGCTCAACTATAATTGACACTAATATCTTTATCCAAGGATGAAGACGGATCTGGGTGTTATGGTATATCATAGACATGACAACAACATGCAATGCCAAGTTGCAGTTGCTAAAGTGAGAAGGATACTCGTATTAAAAGAGGTATATGCTTTGGAGAGACAGAGACATCATCTTGCCCCTGTACAAAGTATTAGTAAGATCTCAACATGAATTTGCAGTTCAGTTTGGCCACCAGTTCAGAAGGGCAACTAAACTAAAAAGAAGCATGCAGGGCCTAAGCTATGGGAATAAATTAACTAAACTGATTTTATTATCTCTTGGGACATGACATTTAATAAAAATACTAGGGATGCACCAATACCAGTTTTTCCCTATAGATTAGGAGTACCGATATTTTTTTCCGGTACTTGCCAATACCGAATACCGATACCGGCATCTGTGGGCCCGGATTATCAGGAAGGCGGGTTATAGCCTGCAGCACGGCTTCCTGATTCTCTGGGAAGCTGGTGTTCTATCGAAAGAACACCTGCTCCACTTCCATGGTTACACTGTGAGGCAGCCTGGCTTTCTGACCAATCAGGAAGCCGGGTGGCAGGACATGACATGTCGCCAGACTTCCTGATTGGCCAGGAAACCAGGCTGCCTAGCAATAAGTGAAGCCAGCTTCCTAGCCAATCATGGAGGTTGGGAGGTGGGTCATAACCCACTGACTGGCTTCCTGATTGGCCGGGAGTAACCGACTCCATGTTCCCATGCGTCACTTGTATATAGTTCATATTTTGAACAAGTAAAAGTGTGTTTTTTAGAAGGTTCTGAATAAACCGCTTTCACTTGTTCACACCTGCATTCTTGTATCATTAAAACCGTGTCTTCTTATCTCATTAGTAGTAGCCACCTGTGTGACCGTTCTATGACCCATGGTAGCATTTATTAATTTATATACACGTGCATGATTTCTATTGGTTTGTGCTCTGGCATCCATTTCTACGACTTGTATATATATTCCTTGTTTTACAATAAACCTTTGAATATAGAGTGAGTACACAACTTGGTGTGACTCTTTATTCCCAAGTACTTGTCTGAAGTTGCTAGCATGATCGAATCCCAGGGAACGATAAAATCGGTACCCTAACAGTTTTGCGTCAGAAGTGGGATCTCCACAGCTGTTTTAGTTGTTCACTGTAAAATACTTAGATTCAAATTTGATTTGGCTTAAAAGGAATAAAAGTATGGGCCCACATATACATATATTTTAACAGACCTCCTGCTTATGAATGCATGACTCTGAAAAAATACATCCTTGCTTTGTCCTTGAAATCTGAAGCTATGTTAGAATTTGAAGAGAACTGTAAGAGTTAGCAGCTGTTCAAACATGCCAAAGAAGCCTATCTGTATTCAAAATAGATTTGTAGAAAGACATTAGAAATCTTGATGACTTAAGTAGTTTTGGTCAAGCCATATAAAGAAAGTATAGGAGTCGTGACGTCAGAAATGAGTTTAGAATAGTACAAAGTATATGACCTTATAGGATTAGCCAATCGTTAACGTCAATTTTGGAATATAAGCAGGGGCACTACATCATAAGACGGTACATTGCATTACAGGACACACTACACACACAGAAGACGACTCCACACAGAAGAGACACGCCCCATTTGAAGAAAAGACCTAGTTGTTTCACCTGCTAAGACTATTTTTGGCTGAAACCTACTCAAGCCTGAGAGACAAGTAGACGAGGTGATATACTTTTAAGCTCAGCATTAACTAAGAACTATATACTTTGAACTATCTATTTGTATATTACACTTTTGCTATATCATTGTATGCTGTTGACTTTATGCTATACAATTAAATTTCACAAGTTTTTCATTCAATAACTGGACATTCTTTGATGAAGATTACAATCACCTTATGACGCTTAAATCGTAAGTGTCAATAAATAAATATTTTCTAACATTCACTTTAAGGTCATTGCAAATGACAAGTGCGTTAAGAGGAAAAGAGGTTTAACCTTCACATACGGAAAAGCTTCTTCGCAGTAAGAACTGTGCAAATGTGGAATAGATGTCCTCAGGAACTAATTCTAAGTAGCTCAGTAGATTGTAAAAAAAAAAAAAATCTGGATGAGTTTCTAAATCTGTTAAATAAATATAACAGGGACTCCCCATAGGAGCCACGGAGACCCCATCGAATGGGACGGTCAATGAACAGAACCCCACTGGAAAAAAAAACGAAACGGATTTTGACGTGCCCCACACACTTCGAAAAAACGAGAGTATCACAGGGATGAACTAACTCACTAAATGACTCCCTATAGTATAAGATTGTTTTGTAACAGGTTATGTGGACTGCCTAGGATGGAACGGCTATCGGAGAGGTACATGGGCTGGCTTGAAAAGGCGGAGTAGCGTAAGGGTGTGAACGTTTGCTAAACACAGTTATTATATTTAATTTGTTATTTGATTGCATAGAAAAAATAGGGGACACCGAAACAGAATTGAATAGCGACCATACACAAGGGGGTGAAAATGGCCTGGGACAAGGACATTCATGGGAGGCAAAGAGCGTTAACATTCATCATACCCTGTAAAAACACGAGGTGCGACACTAAACCATCGACGTATCTTGTACCATCGTAGTGACAGGTCAGAGTGAAGTATGGCTATCTTGGAACTACTATATGTTATGGTTATTTCAAATTTTACTGTTTCATGTAACTTTAACAAAAGTGTATACATATTTTGGAAATTTTTGAAAAAGTGTTGATACGAATGTCTTCTGACAGAAACTGTTAACTTGTCTTTATTCGACACAAATAAAACTATTTTTGAAAAATAAATATAACAGGGCATTACTAGTTATACGTGATAATACTGTATATTGTTGATCCACGGAACATCTGATTTCCTTATAGAATCAGGAAGGAATGTTTTCTGTTTTGGTGCAAATTGGACCCTTACTTATAAGGTTTTTTTTGATGGCCCTGTGTTTTTTTTTCAAGTAACTATGTAACTAATTTGTCTATGCCCAAATTCAGGAGAGCCAATGCTGGGTCTGGTCGAACTTCAACCGAAAATATGGGACCAAAAAGAGGACAGTTTATTACAAGTCCAGAAAACATGGAGCAAGGTTCCGACCTGGCCACACTCTCGCCAACATTGGTTAGAGTTGTTGGGTGAGAACTTTGCTAATCTGTAGGGTGTCAAGTAACATCGCAACATCAGCTCCTGGGCAAGCTTCCACAAACTAACACAGTGTGATGTGGAGAACATGTATAGAAGAGCTCTGCTCCATTGAGACAGGGAGTATGAGGCACCCAAATCAGTTCCCCACTTAAGAAAGGGGATTGATTTTATAAACAACATTTTGTCTTGTAGGACATTATAGCACAGGGAGATCCCTTTCCGCCCTTGAAAAGGACGGTGATAAAACTGCCAGATGGTATCGGGGAATGGGAGCGTAGCAATATCCATCGTGGCAAGCAAATGTTTGAGTTGTAAGTAACGGAAATATTTGTTGCTTGGCAAAGAATAAGCAGTTGCCAAGTCACCAAATCGTTTTTTCTCCTTTCCAGTGTATAAATCTACTATTAGATTTATCCCGTGAGCAACCCAGGAGCGCACAGACGTATAAGGAACTCGCAGACTGTAATAGGGACCGGGATATTAACTGTTAGAGACTGTGACTTCCAACTGTTGCACACGTGTTTCCATGTCAATAGTGTTGCTCTCACAGGTGGCGACATCTCCACATGAGAATGATTACTCCAGAAAGAAGCCAACAAAAAACTGGGCATGGATCTGCAGGGGACAAGGGATTGTTCAATATCGTACCACAAAACAGTGGAAGCAGGTTTGAATCAATACTTAAGCTGGTCTAATATAACAGCGCAGTAATAGTCTTGCATATCCACCAGGCCCATGCCCCCCGCACTTTTATTTTTAATCAGTTGGGAATAGGAACACCTGGCTCTCTGCCAAATAAATTTAAGGAAAATGCTTTTCAAAATACCAAAGTAGGAGGTAGTAATTGGAATTGGCAAGGCACAAAACAGATAAAGCAATTTAGGTAACGTCAACATCTTAAAAGCTGCCAATCTTCCAGACCATGGTAACTCGACCTTATAAATAGTCATAAGATCTTGTTTCATAGTCTGAAGGAAATGGAGAAAGTTTCCTTTGAATAGAAGCCCAGTGTCTGAGGTAAGATGAATCCCAAGATACGGTATACTAGACAATTTCCAGCTTTAAGGGAAGTTAGTAGAAATCAATATTTTGGTGGAACCGTCTAGTCCTAAATTCAGCATATAGGACTTAGTTTTATTTACTTTATAGTAGGGGATATTGCTAAATTTGTTTATAATATTTTGAATCGCTGTAATAGAGGTGATAGGGTTGGTTAACATAAATATTATGTCGTCCGCGAAAAGATGTATCTTGTGGTGTTTCTGGTTAATGAGGAACCCTGATACTAAAGAGTCAGTACGGACAAGTACAGCAAATGGTTCCATGAGGAGATTGAAGGGGAAAGGGGACATCCCTGTCTTGTGCCATTAGTAATGTGGAAGGGTTGAGAGATGGCATTAGAAGTGAGTACTTGGGCTGAGGGGGAGAAATATAGAGCCATAATAGCAGTGAAAATTGCGCCAGAGAAACTGAACTTGGAGAGAACCTGTTCTAAGTTTTGCCAGTGGACCCTGTCAACAGCTTTTTCAGCGTCAAGAGAGGAGAACGGAGGGAATTTCCCGCTTATTGGCTCTATGTATAATATTAATAAGACGTCTGGTTGCGTCTGGGGCTTGTCTATCCTTAGTAAAGCAAAATGCTCTTATTTTTAATGCAGTGATAGGCATCTGTTTGAGTGTGTAGCGATGTGCAGTGGTTTAAAAATATGACCTGCATATGGACCTTCAGGCTGCAAATATTTCACACAATTGTGCGCTTACAATCTTGTGGCAGCAGTTTAGGAAATGGCCTTGTTTTGTTCCAGCAAGACTGGTTTGGTGCAGAGGAACAGGAGTAGCCTGCACAGAGTCCTAACCTCAACTCTATTTGACACCTTTTGGTTGAAATGGAATGAGCCAGGAGTTCATGTCCTACATCAGTGCCTGATCTTATAAATGCTCTTTTGGCTGAACAGAAACAAATTCCCACAGACACAACCCAAGATCTTACTATATGTACATGCTGCAATGAGGATCTTATCACATGCCTTTTTATTTTATAGTATGCATGATAGTCTTTCTTACTGCTTGTGAAGTTCTACTGGAGTGCCAGGCACAACTTTGCTACCATAGTCAGAAGTATAACACAATAATGCTCTATGGGGATTCTCCATACTGGCAAGAAGAACATACTTCAGTACCGGTGCTGGTTTCTTTACTCTCTGTTCAACTTCCAGTAAAGTTGTACCATATTTTACTTTTGATAGCTATCTGAATTTCAGGGTAATTTACTACAATTTTTTTATTTTAGAAATTCGATAAACCAGCAATACATTACTTTTTTGGGTGTGTCTGGAGACATAGAAGGTCTTTCAAATTGAATGTTCAGAGAATTATTGCAATGAGAAGTTAGGGCAAAGAATATGAGCATCGGATGACCATCATTGCTATTTTCTTGTTAAATTTTGCTGGCCATGGTGACAATCACACTTTCCACAGTTATATATCGTGATCCACAATGTTCATTATTCATACTTAGGACTGTACTATGTGACATTTGAACCATTTTTTACACCTCAACAAAATAGGAGATATAATGAAACCTCACGACCAGAAATTGCAGTCCTTAGCCAGTAATTTATATGATTTGGAAATCACTATGTGAAAGATCTTGATAAGTAAAACTGAAAGCTGCTATAGTTTTCAAATAATCTATTTTTCTAGTGTTATGTGAAATACATTTTGACTGTATGGCTACCAAGAGATAATTAGATAGGCAGTTGTTGCTAAAATGCTACAAAATACTTCTTGATGAGTATATTTTTCTGGCCCTTATCATTTTAGGTTTTCAGTTCTCTTTCTAACAAATGATAAAAGTTATGCATTTTAAAAACAGGCTTACCCTAACAAGTTTTTTTTTGTATTTCTTGATTAAATGTGCAAAGTTGAGTCAGATTGCTAGTTTTGTATAAAACCCATACAATACTGCTAATTGTTGGATGGAGACTTTGCAGCTCCATTGCAGTCATATATACAGGTGAAACTCGAATAATTAGAATATCGTGCAAAGTTCATTTATTTCACTAATGCAACTTAAAAGGTGAAACTAATATATGAGATAGACTCATTACATGCAAAGCAAGCCGTGATTTGTCATTGTGATGATTATGGCTTACAGCTCATGAAAACCCCAAATCCACAACCTCAAAAAAGTAGATTATTACATGCAATCAATAAAACAAGGATTGTACATAGAACAATATCGGACCTCTGAAAAGTACAAGCATGCATATGTACTCAGTACTTGGTTTGGGCCCCTTTTGCAGCACTTACTGCAATTACTTTTGCACGATATTCTAATTATTCGAGTTTCACCTGTATGTTATAAAGCCCCAACATTACATAAAAAATCAGCTCTCCGATTTTTATGTATGACAGTTATAAAAAGTCACACGCTAGCAGTTCACCAATCCACAGAAAGGATGTCCTTGAGCTAGAGAGAGTCCAGAGAAGAGCAACAAAGCTAATTAAGGGGCTGAAGGATCAAAGCTATGCGACAAGGTTGCTAAATTTAAACTTGTTCACGCTGGAAGTGAGAAGATTAAGAGAGGACATGATATTGATGTACAAAATGTTCAGTGGTGATGGTAACATCAGCACTAAACTGTTCACTGTAAACTCACTGTAACAAGGACTAGAGGCCACCACCTAAAATTGGTGGAGAAAAGATTTAACCACAAAGGGTGTATGGGCTTCTTTTCAGATAGAGTGTTTAAATTGTGGAATTTCTGCCACAAGCAGTGATATCTGCAAAGAATATTGATTTGTTCAAAAATCAATTAGATACCATCCTAAGAGACCGTAACATACAGGGGTATAGTTACACTTAAATACTAGACCACACAGGGACTCGCATACGCACGCACGACTCACACACACACACCACACACAAAGGTTGAACTTGATGGACCTGTGTCTTTTTTCAACCTCAAATACTATGTAACTATGTAACAGCTGAGGTTCCAACAAGAAGGAATACTCACTTGTGGACCCCAAAATAGGATTGAGTACATGAGTATTACTTGAGTGCCTTTGACTGTGCTGGCAAATTTAAGTGCTTCAGCGTTTGCTCGGTCTTCCTGGGCACATACGTAACAATGAAAAACAAGTGAGGACAGGATTAAAGTGTAACTGCCCTTTTTATGCTGTACTCTACCAATGTACAGATTCTCTATAGAACTAAATGTAGATTAGGGAATGCATGTGCACAACTTGATGGAGAAGATTTTCAAAAGAGACTATTCAGTGCTAAGGAGGCCACACAGCCAAGACCTGGGCAGAGTGGGGACAGTTGAATATGATGGTATCTATCTATCTGTCTGTCTGTCTGTCTGTCTGTCTGTCTGTCTGTCTATCCACACACACACATAGAAGGGGTGATATTTCCCCTCAATTCAAACTTCCCAAGAACCACCAGGCAGCACTGCCAAAACGGGAGCATGACAAGTGCTCAGTTAGCCTTCTCTATGCAGCTATAAGAAATAATTGCATTGTAATCCTAACTTGGCAATTTAGATGAATCCTTCCCAGCTGCTTTGCTAATAACAAATGTAATGCATGCTCTAGTTGTATATGTAGCAATGGCACAATCTTAATCTGTACTATGTAGAAAAGATATGTATATTATGAACAATTTACTGAGTCAGACAAATCATGCACAATCTTATATTATTGTTATACATTTCTCAAAAGCTGCTGTTATTCTTTGTAAGAGTCCCTGCATATACAATCCCCATAGAGGCTGTGTGTTTGAACAGCATTGATATGCACAAGCGCCCTTCTTGATGCTTAATGAATGGACTCATATACACTCTCATGAGTTACATATGCGTGGTATCCTCTTAGTGATTACAGTGATTATGACTGGGGTGCTCCCTCTCCCCTCTTGTCTGGAACATGCATGTTTGTACAGCACCCATTGGCACACTAATAAAACAACTGCTGGAACATGCATGATGTCGTAGATAGATGCAGACATGGTGTCTGTAGGCACGCTAAGCAATCTTTGATATACAAAGTAGCATTTGTATGTTTAGTATGCGCATTCTTTTCTTAGCAAACAAACAGTAGTGGCAACACACACAAAAAATACAAATATCACTGGAAATAACAAATTTTGCTTGGCAAAAACAGAGACAAACCTCATGTAGATTTCTGAATTTTGCTAATTGATTTGTGATAATATGCAACTCAGTGAGCTCCTGTGGTGAAGATCTGGTTATGCATTAAATATGAAATAAGAGCTTGAACTCTGGAATAAATGGCTGCTGAATGACAGGATTTCCAAAATTAATTGTGATTGAGCTTTAGCCATTTGCATCATTAATCACAATCACCACATTTGTACATTACCGCTCACTAGAACATTACACACATTGAGCATTGTACATTTAAATGTTTAGCTTTTGTTGCTGTTTCTGCAATTTACCATATGGTGGTCCATCTCCAAACATGACTTTTTAATTATATATAAAGTAAATTAAATTGTGTTTTTAAACATGTGTCTGAAGTTGTTTTCTTTTAAAGGAAATCTTCTGAAAAGTAACTTTTCTCATTAAGTTGAAAAACCTGAAAGTGCATGCAGATGTATAAACATATAAAGACAATCCATCACTGCAGGCAGCTGAAAGGTCTAAATGGCTTATACTCCAATTTAATGCAAAGAAGAAACACAGAATTCAATGCAATGATCCCCAACAGCCAATCTATTTCCTTATTGTTAACCTTGATCACTGGGCTGCTTTTTACCTAAAGGTTATAAAGGTCGAAAAGAGCAGATGGCAAAACTTGACAGCATTGCTCAATGTCTACTTTCTTCAGATCCAGCATTTACAGTACTGTCCCTGCACTATCCCAACTCAAGCATGGTCACAGGAATCAGCACAGGCACTAGAACTGAAGGAGAGCCTTGTTTTGTGCCTGGAAATGTTAGAGACCGTGGATTAGGAGCTGTCAATTAAGAGGCCGTCTCCTTTGCAGAATGGGGGAGAGGCTGTCACAGTCTCAAGCTCAGCTTCTGCTGCACACAAAAGCAAGGGATAAAAAACAACATACACTCTGGGAGTTAGGTGACTGAGCTGTAAAAATAATGCAAGGTCAGACTTATTCTTTAATTTTAACTCCAGTACCTAGCCTAACTTCAGTTACAGCTTTTACAAATATTAAATCTGCATACCAGGCTTTGTGTACATATTGGTTATATGTACATTGTTGTGGTGTGTTCAAAATGCCAGTAAACATTTTATTGGTGGTGTCTATTCTGTCTTGGTTTCATATGTTCATCCTGGTCTGGTCCTGTAACAAAAAATATTACTTCTTCCATGCTTCAGACAGTTGATACAGCTTGATTTGTACATTTTCCCCACATTGCATGCAGCTTGAAACCAAGTGAATTTGTGGCCAAGCGTGGGGCATTTAAGTATTTACATATTCTTAACAATCAGTACATAGGATTTAAAGCAGAATTCTGGTCACACATTTTCTTAACCATTGCAGTGGGGCTACCCCTACTCTGCAAGGGTTAAATGCTTGGTTAAAACGTGTCTAGGTTAAAAAAAAGCTATACTATAAAAGCTATACTCATATTAGACCGGTCCTGTCTGCCTCTCTCCCACTCTGCTGCAGTGGTCTAAGGTCTCTGAGTCACCACGTTCTATACACACTGCATGGAACGTGAGGATTCCAAGGGACCTACCATCACTGCAGCAGAGGAGGAGACATGCTGGAGGGAGCGCTGTCCCAGCTAGCCGACTCTGAGGATTGGGTGAGTATAATTTTTCTTTAACCTAGACACAAGCACCTATCTCTTGCAGTGTGGGGGGTAGCCTGGAGATCTGATTTAAAATAGGCTGGCCTCTGTAACTGCACATATTGTGGAGCAGTTGATCCTCAAAGTTTACAGTAGAGGACAGGGTCAATTTCTGATTGCAGTGTGCATATGTGAAAAATCATAAGTTGGGCCCCCAACAATGCAGAGCTGGGCCACACTCTAGCCACCTACACGTGTTCATATTTTAACACCCCTCATTCAAAAAATGTTTTGGGTTTTTTGTTGGCTGAATTGCACAACAGAAGGAAGGTCTTAAAGTGGATGTTAAATAAAACCTTTACCTAAGCATTTCATATAACAGTCAGTAAACAACTGTAAACACAATAAACACTTTGGTCAGAAGTATTGGGGGTCTGTGGCAGGCTGAAAAAAATAATCCCCCAGCATGATTTGTAGTCAGAGGCTATCTGTAAAAAATAAGGAGCCCCCACATTCACATCTTTTTTTTTCACAAGTAAATTTTTTATTGTGATAAGAAATATCAAACAGTCATGGTACAAGCAAGTATACACAAATAAAGTATCTAACATGAAGTAAATTCTGCATAAGAAGAGGAAGCGAGGGGGAGGGGGAAAGTCCAGGGGACAAGCCCCTTTGAGTCCGAGGAAAGAGTAATCTGAGCACTTTGCATTGACGACCAGCCTTCGCACCCATTCTTGGGAGGCAGGGGTGGGGTACCCCATATTGGTATGCCCGAACGTTGCTAAAAAGTGGTGTAGTCATTCCTAAGAATGAGTGGGCTCTACGCTACAGGGGACCTTGGCTATAGGCTGGGCCGAAATTCTAGCTTTATGTCCAATGCTTTGCACTGATATCAGAGTGTATGGTATGAAAGAGATCCAATCTGGGTGATCCAATTCGAGATTAGTGGGGGATTGGACTAGAAGGGAGGATCAGAGAGGATGGGGGTCGGGAGAGGAGAGGAAGGGACATGGAGGGCTAGGCTATAGTGGAGAAAAGGAGGGGAAAGAGACAAGAGACAGACCTTCTTACATCCATTCCCGCCCACCTCCCATCGACCCTGAGGCATTAAAAATGTGTGTTAGAGGTAGGTAGAGGTTTAGGGGGCAGTAAGAATGGGTAGGGAAAGGGAATAGATCCTCTGGGTTGAAAGAGTCGGGTTTTTACTGAATGAGGGTAACATAAGAGTCCGTGCCCTTGAACAGATGCCAGGCTGTCCAAGTTTTCAGATATTGAGGCGTGGTGTCTCTATCGTAAGCGATTCGTTCTTCCATGTTTGCCACAGTGTCAACCCGTGCTAGCCATTCCCTGATTGTCGGTGGATGTGTCGACTTCCAGTGTCTGGGGATCACGGTTTTGGCTGCATTCAGTAGGTGTATTACCAGGGATTGTTTGGTAATATGGTGTGGGGAGTTAAAGTGGAACAGGAGGAGAGAACCTGCCGTCAATTCTAGTGTGACACCTGTTATATTCCTTATGAGCGAGTGTATGTCTGACCAGAAGGGTGAGATGAGGGGGCATGACCACCAAATGTGGAGGATCGTACCAACCAGCAGGTGTTAGGCGTGTTAGGGAAGATGCGGTGTAGCAGCTCGGGAGTTTTGTACCACCTGGACCTCAGCTTGTAATTAGTTTCCTGGATCTGTACATTCAGGGAGCCTTTCAGCAAGAGTACGTCCATCCTCTCCCACTCTTGTGGGGTGAAGTCGGTAGATAAATCTTTTGTCCATGCCTTAGTAGAGGGTGTGTGTGGCATTGCGGAGGAGTTCGACAATAAGGAGTAAGTCTCCGACACTGTATGAGTAGCCCTGCCCGGGGACGTGCAGAGCTGCTCAAGGGCGGTAAGGGAGCATGTAAAATGTTGCTTAGTTTGTCTATCGTTGAGGAAGTGGCAAAGTTGCATATACGTCCATAATGGTAGAGATCCGGTGGAGGTGTCAGAATTTAAGTCGGCCAACGACCGAAACTCCCCTTGGCCGTCAAAGAACATTTTCGCGGTCGGGTTGGCTTCTGGGGACCAAGAGTGTAGGAATGAGGAGTGGAGGCCTGGGGGGAAAGTGGGATTCATACGGACCGGGGTAAGAGGCCCAAGGGTCGATGAAACGTCCGCGGTCCTGCACATGGTGTCAAAGAGGCATAAAGAGTTGCCTATCGTAGGGTGAGTTAGCACTTCGGTCGGGAGTGTGGAGCGCTGAAGCCAGGGCCAGGAACCAATTGGTGATTCATGCAAAGCAAGATAGTTCAAGCCGTGATTTTTTATCATTGTGATGATTATGGCTTACAGCTCATGAAAACCCCAAATCCACAACCTCAAAAAAGTAGATTATTACATGCAATCAATAAAACAAGGATTGTACATAGAACAATATCGGACCTCTGAAAAGTACAAGCATGCATATGTACTCAGTACTTGGTTTGGGCCCCTTTTGCAGCACTTACTGCAATTACTTTTGCACGATATTCTAATTATTCGAGTTTCACCTGTATGTTATAAAGCCCCAACATTACATAAAAAATCAGCTCTCCGATTTTTATGTATGACAGTTATAAAAAGTCACACGCTAGCAGTTCACCAATCCACAGAAAGGATGTCCTTGAGCTAGAGAGAGTCCAGAGAAGAGCAACAAAGCTAATTAAGGGGCTGAAGGATCAAAGCTATGCGACAAGGTTGCTAAATTTAAACTTGTTCACGCTGGAAGTGAGAAGATTAAGAGAGGACATGATATTGATGTACAAAATGTTCAGTGGTGATGGTAACATCAGCACTAAACTGTTCACTGTAAACTCACTGTAACAAGGACTAGAGGCCACCACCTAAAATTGGTGGAGAAAAGATTTAACCACAAAGGGTGTATGGGCTTCTTTTCAGATAGAGTGTTTAAATTGTGGAATTTCTGCCACAAGCAGTGATATCTGCAAAGAATATTGATTTGTTCAAAAATCAATTAGATACCATCCTAAGAGACCGTAACATACAGGGGTATAGTTACACTTAAATACTAGACCACACAGGGACTCGCATACGCACGCACGACTCACACACACACACCACACACAAAGGTTGAACTTGATGGACCTGTGTCTTTTTTCAACCTCAAATACTATGTAACTATGTAACAGCTGAGGTTCCAACAAGAAGGAATACTCACTTGTGGACCCCAAAATAGGATTGAGTACATGAGTATTACTTGAGTGCCTTTGACTGTGCTGGCAAATTTAAGTGCTTCAGCGTTTGCTCGGTCTTCCTGGGCACATACGTAACAATGAAAAACAAGTGAGGACAGGATTAAAGTGTAACTGCCCTTTTTATGCTGTACTCTACCAATGTACAGATTCTCTATAGAACTAAATGTAGATTAGGGAATGCATGTGCACAACTTGATGGAGAAGATTTTCAAAAGAGACTATTCAGTGCTAAGGAGGCCACACAGCCAAGACCTGGGCAGAGTGGGGACAGTTGAATATGATGGTATCTATCTATCTGTCTGTCTGTCTGTCTGTCTGTCTGTCTGTCTGTCTATCCACACACACACATAGAAGGGGTGATATTTCCCCTCAATTCAAACTTCCCAAGAACCACCAGGCAGCACTGCCAAAACGGGAGCATGACAAGTGCTCAGTTAGCCTTCTCTATGCAGCTATAAGAAATAATTGCATTGTAATCCTAACTTGGCAATTTAGATGAATCCTTCCCAGCTGCTTTGCTAATAACAAATGTAATGCATGCTCTAGTTGTATATGTAGCAATGGCACAATCTTAATCTGTACTATGTAGAAAAGATATGTATATTATGAACAATTTACTGAGTCAGACAAATCATGCACAATCTTATATTATTGTTATACATTTCTCAAAAGCTGCTGTTATTCTTTGTAAGAGTCCCTGCATATACAATCCCCATAGAGGCTGTGTGTTTGAACAGCATTGATATGCACAAGCGCCCTTCTTGATGCTTAATGAATGGACTCATATACACTCTCATGAGTTACATATGCGTGGTATCCTCTTAGTGATTACAGTGATTATGACTGGGGTGCTCCCTCTCCCCTCTTGTCTGGAACATGCATGTTTGTACAGCACCCATTGGCACACTAATAAAACAACTGCTGGAACATGCATGATGTCGTAGATAGATGCAGACATGGTGTCTGTAGGCACGCTAAGCAATCTTTGATATACAAAGTAGCATTTGTATGTTTAGTATGCGCATTCTTTTCTTAGCAAACAAACAGTAGTGGCAACACACACAAAAAATACAAATATCACTGGAAATAACAAATTTTGCTTGGCAAAAACAGAGACAAACCTCATGTAGATTTCTGAATTTTGCTAATTGATTTGTGATAATATGCAACTCAGTGAGCTCCTGTGGTGAAGATCTGGTTATGCATTAAATATGAAATAAGAGCTTGAACTCTGGAATAAATGGCTGCTGAATGACAGGATTTCCAAAATTAATTGTGATTGAGCTTTAGCCATTTGCATCATTAATCACAATCACCACATTTGTACATTACCGCTCACTAGAACATTACACACATTGAGCATTGTACATTTAAATGTTTAGCTTTTGTTGCTGTTTCTGCAATTTACCATATGGTGGTCCATCTCCAAACATGACTTTTTAATTATATATAAAGTAAATTAAATTGTGTTTTTAAACATGTGTCTGAAGTTGTTTTCTTTTAAAGGAAATCTTCTGAAAAGTAACTTTTCTCATTAAGTTGAAAAACCTGAAAGTGCATGCAGATGTATAAACATATAAAGACAATCCATCACTGCAGGCAGCTGAAAGGTCTAAATGGCTTATACTCCAATTTAATGCAAAGAAGAAACACAGAATTCAATGCAATGATCCCCAACAGCCAATCTATTTCCTTATTGTTAACCTTGATCACTGGGCTGCTTTTTACCTAAAGGTTATAAAGGTCGAAAAGAGCAGATGGCAAAACTTGACAGCATTGCTCAATGTCTACTTTCTTCAGATCCAGCATTTACAGTACTGTCCCTGCACTATCCCAACTCAAGCATGGTCACAGGAATCAGCACAGGCACTAGAACTGAAGGAGAGCCTTGTTTTGTGCCTGGAAATGTTAGAGACCGTGGATTAGGAGCTGTCAATTAAGAGGCCGTCTCCTTTGCAGAATGGGGGAGAGGCTGTCACAGTCTCAAGCTCAGCTTCTGCTGCACACAAAAGCAAGGGATAAAAAACAACATACACTCTGGGAGTTAGGTGACTGAGCTGTAAAAATAATGCAAGGTCAGACTTATTCTTTAATTTTAACTCCAGTACCTAGCCTAACTTCAGTTACAGCTTTTACAAATATTAAATCTGCATACCAGGCTTTGTGTACATATTGGTTATATGTACATTGTTGTGGTGTGTTCAAAATGCCAGTAAACATTTTATTGGTGGTGTCTATTCTGTCTTGGTTTCATATGTTCATCCTGGTCTGGTCCTGTAACAAAAAATATTACTTCTTCCATGCTTCAGACAGTTGATACAGCTTGATTTGTACATTTTCCCCACATTGCATGCAGCTTGAAACCAAGTGAATTTGTGGCCAAGCGTGGGGCATTTAAGTATTTACATATTCTTAACAATCAGTACATAGGATTTAAAGCAGAATTCTGGTCACACATTTTCTTAACCATTGCAGTGGGGCTACCCCTACTCTGCAAGGGTTAAATGCTTGGTTAAAACGTGTCTAGGTTAAAAAAAAGCTATACTATAAAAGCTATACTCATATTAGACCGGTCCTGTCTGCCTCTCTCCCACTCTGCTGCAGTGGTCTAAGGTCTCTGAGTCACCACGTTCTATACACACTGCATGGAACGTGAGGATTCCAAGGGACCTACCATCACTGCAGCAGAGGAGGAGACATGCTGGAGGGAGCGCTGTCCCAGCTAGCCGACTCTGAGGATTGGGTGAGTATAATTTTTCTTTAACCTAGACACAAGCACCTATCTCTTGCAGTGTGGGGGGTAGCCTGGAGATCTGATTTAAAATAGGCTGGCCTCTGTAACTGCACATATTGTGGAGCAGTTGATCCTCAAAGTTTACAGTAGAGGACAGGGTCAATTTCTGATTGCAGTGTGCATATGTGAAAAATCATAAGTTGGGCCCCCAACAATGCAGAGCTGGGCCACACTCTAGCCACCTACACGTGTTCATATTTTAACACCCCTCATTCAAAAAATGTTTTGGGTTTTTTGTTGGCTGAATTGCACAACAGAAGGAAGGTCTTAAAGTGGATGTTAAATAAAACCTTTACCTAAGCATTTCATATAACAGTCAGTAAACAACTGTAAACACAATAAACACTTTGGTCAGAAGTATTGGGGGTCTGTGGCAGGCTGAAAAAAATAATCCCCCAGCATGATTTGTAGTCAGAGGCTATCTGTAAAAAATAAGGAGCCCCCACATTCACATCTTTTTTTTTCAACAGTCAATTTTTTATTGG
>NW_017306276.1:3664042-3665089 GCF_000935625.1 Nanorana parkeri | reverse complement strand
CAGGGGACAAGCCCCCATTCACATCTTTTTTAGTATTTAAAAACACTTTTTCCTTTTCTGTCAGTTTTTAAACTGTTCCCTTTTTGTCCCCCCTCAGGTTTGCAGTGCTCTGGTTAGGGGGAGGGGTTAGTTGAGCTCAAGTGTCTCATTGAACAGGTGTATTATAAACTAGTGCACCACTCATTTTGAGCTTGCTCACACAGGGCTTGGGAACAAAGTGCCTGGCAGCTAAGTGGCGTAAAAAATTGGCGTTTAAACAATTGAAGTTTAACCAGGGTGGTGGTATAAATTAAATTTAGTTTAACAAACAAGTTATTGAACGTGCCACTTGTGAACCACTAAACCTTAGATAAATAAATTACAATTAAGTAGTCTCGATTTACATAAAAATAATATAAAAGTAAATAAATAAAAAGGGTGAAATAAAATAATGTCTTCCATGAGTGGGTATGCGACCAGGTGCATGTCGTGAGCAATGTATGCCTTCCTTGAACATGCGTTCGAGGGGGAATACATTTGCGCGAGATGTGAGCACGTTGCTTGTTTGGAAACCCAGATTCTGGATCTAAGCAAGAAACTGGCAACACTTAGGAGCATAACAGTCATGGAAAAGAGTCTGGACATAATGCACCAGGCTGTGGTGGAGGGGGTGTTGGAGGAGCAGGATCTGGAGGTGCAGCATTTCTGGGGGGGAAAATGGTAGAAAGACTGGAGGAGCTTTTAAACTAGGAAATGGGGGGGTGGGCTTAAAAATAAAATTACTTAAATCAAATGGAGATAAATTCTTCTTAGATAAAAAAAATAATAATACAGAAAGAAGTAATAGAGGAATAGATAGTGGGCTCACTCCAGTCAATACAGCTAAAGTAACAGTCAATGTAGCAAATAAGTAGTCAGAAGTGAATAAAAAAAGAAACGAACAACCAACATCAAGGCCAAACAATAAAACTAGTGGGGAACAAGTAGGATATAAACTTTTGTCCCATAACAAGACAGGAATTAAATGTATGTACACCAACGCTAGAAGTCTAGTAAATAAATTAGAAG
>NW_017306276.1:3635839-3663720 GCF_000935625.1 Nanorana parkeri | reverse complement strand
TAATTAGGGGAATGGAGGACCAGAGCTATGAGACAAGGCTTCTGACCTTAAACATGTTTACGCTGGAATTAAGGAGATTAAGGGGGATATGATTTTCATGTACAAGATGTTCAATGGTGACAGCAACATTGGCAACAAACTGTTTGAGATTAACTCCATTAAGTTGGTGGAGAAAAAATTCCAGCACAATGGGCGAAGAGGGTTCTTTACAGTAAGAGCAGTTAAGCTCTGGAACTCACTGCCATCGGCAGTGATTTCAGCCAAGAGTGTAGATTTGTTCAAGAAACGTTTGGACAATTTCTTGAGGGACCGTAATATCCAGGGATACCAGTATCCCTAAGAATGAGATGATGCGTGGACCTATATGGGTTGGACGTGATGGACGTATGTCTTTATTCAACCCTAAATACTATGTAACTATGTAATATCGGGAGTCCCCTCTTCACATTACGAGTCCTCCCGTCCTATCGGAGTCTTCCTTTCACATCAGGCACCCTCCCTTCACATGAGACCCCCCCTTGACATTAAACTCCCCCATTCACATGAGAGTCCCCTTTTCACATCAGAAGCCCCCCCCCCCCTTTTACATCAGAGTCCCCTTTCATATCAGGAGTCCCCATCCCTTTACAGCATACTCTCCCCTTCACATCAGGAGACTCCTCTTCATATCTGAAGAGCCCCCTTCCCATTAGGAGTCCCCCTTGACCTTAGAGTCCTCCTTTCTCATCAGATGCCCACCCTTCACATGAGACTCCTCCTTCACATCAGAGTCCGCCTTTCACATCAGAGCCCCTCCTTCAAATCTGAAGCCCCCATTCACTTCAGGAGCCGCTTTCACATCAGAGACCCCCTTTTGCATTAGCAGCCTCCCTTCACATTAGAGTCCCGCATTGACATCCCCCTTTATATCAGGTCCCACCTTCACATTAAACTCACCCCTTCACATCAGGAGACCCACCTTCACGTCTGAAGGCACCCCCCATATAAATCAGATGACCCCCTTCACATCAAGAGGACCTTTCACATTGGGAACACCCCTTCACATCTGGAATCCTCCATTACATCAAAGTCCTCAGACTCCCGCTACACATCAGAGTCCTCAGCTACCCCTTGACATCATAGTGCTTAATCCACCTTCACATCAGAGGCCTTAGTCTGTCCTGAAGCTTGTTTACTGTTTGTTAGGTATATGTAAATTTTTCCAGGTCCATAGCATGGCCACAGGGTTACTTTAGAAACTCACTACATGTTTTCCATGATTTTGGGGTATGTAGATTCTGGACCACCTTGGCACTAGGAGGCACGGGGACTATGTTTTGAAGGCAACTCCTTTACTAAAGACATTAGTTCAACAGATTAAAAATTAAAAACAGCGCCTGAAATTGAGAATTTTCTTAGCAGACCCCTGTGAGAAACTACAATATTGCAACTATTAACTACAAACCATATGACCCAGTGCTAACTAAAGCTTGTAATTATTGTGGTCCCGGAGTTTAAATACATCACTTGAGCCTACAGGCACTTACGGGAGAATAAGAGGCATTCTCCGGGGCACAATAGAATACAAACTTACCTTTAAGGGGAGATCTAAATATGGTTGGAATCAAACACAACAATTAAAGTTTTACCTGTGAGGTTCTACGGCTCTGAAATATTCAATTTTTTTGTTTTTTTGCTATGAAATAAAAACTCAGTATTGCATGACAACCAACAAAAACTTCTAAAAATGCCGGCAGATAAACACAGAACACAATTATGTTTGAATTAGTCTCTTCTCTTTTATCAGCTGTCCTTATCAGCCCTCAGATTAAACATTTGTCCACAAGGTTACAGACTGATGCGCCTTGCCATTTAACAAATGACATCTTAGGAAAAACAATGTTTTATATTATGTTCTATTATATTATGTTCTTTTTTTATGATTGATCATTATGTTTTCTTTAACAATAATTATGGTCACATATTTTCAGGAAGAATTTTGAACGTGGTCAGGTTATAATTAATCTTGTCATCTGACACCTAGATAAAGCAACTGGCCTATGTTTAAGGACATAAAGCATGATTGATTTAGAGTGTGAGTGTTATTTTTCTAAACTACCTTAGCAACATAAGGCAGGAGATAGCTATTTATCAGAAAAGTACCATCAGCTGAAGGATCACAGCGCTGGCACAAGCACGTATATTTGTGCTTAACCTTTAGCGGCTAGGGTTTGATATGTGCTTTTGTGTGCAGTTGTGTGACAACAGAACAACAAACATGAACAAAAAGGGGATTTAAAGGAGAACTCTATGGAATACATATAGTGTTGCAGTAGATCATCTGCACTCCATACGGCATTATAACCTCACACAATATTGGTGCTTGCAGTGATGAACATAGATGGCGCCATGTAATCTCAAAATATTGAATTGAAGATCACCAGCACTCACAATGGGAAAGGAGAAGAGATCAAAGGGAGATCGAGTACTCATCTCCCTTTGTGAGCAGGAGTTTCTATTTACATACAGACATTGCTAGAAAGAAAGAATAATGTTCCTTTTGTTGCCACCGTGCCCTAAGCAGGAGTTTCTTTTTACATGTAAACATGGTTAAGCTGTAGCCAACCTGTGTCTGATTGATCCTTCATGTTTCTTGAGTCCCTCCTAGGCTCTGGTGATTGTTTGCATCGGTCTGCTGCTGGGTACCTGAGAAGCTGGGCAAAAGGTTACTTCTTGACTGATCTGTGGTGATTTCTACCCAAGGAGTCTGTAGCTGAACCCTCCAGTATCTTACAGCCAGGAGTTTATTGCCAGAATGCCAGGTTGGCTTGAAAGTTCTCTATCTGAGAAGGCTGCAAGTACTTTTTGTCTCTCTCTTCTGGAGTTTGCCCACAGTCCATGGGTGTCCTGTGCCCTAACTCTCTGTCCCTGGATTGTTGAGTAAGAGTCAATAAACTCCTCATTTTCATTATAAGTGACTGGCACCTATCTGCTCACATTGCTTCTCTTAGCACCAGACCCTGATATGAAATATCTACAATGCAACTAACCTACTTCTGATGGTCAAGGGGGTGCTAAGGTGTTGACCATTATCATCAAACAGACTCTATTTCAAGGGGTTCTGAACACCAAATAATCATTGCATGCACTGCGTAAACAATTTTTCTGCACATATCTTATTTCTTTCACAGGGATGTTCAGAGTTTCTACAGTTTACTGTTGCAATTCTAGGCCCAGTCTGTGTGGACAGCATGGCAACTTGTTTGATTGTCAGAATTGGCAGCTTAACTCTTCAAGAAGACACAGAAGTTGAATCCAATGTAGTTTTACTTTAGAATAGTGCAATCAAAATAATGTTTTTCCTGGATTGTCTAGCTAGGGAATATATTAACTAGCACCGAACAGGAAGAGAATCAAAGAAACATTCCAAGGGCACACAAATAAACCAGTTTCTGTGGCAGCACAGAAATATACTTTATATATACTTTTTCACATTTCAAATGGTTTGAAACTCTGTTCAGCCAATTATGTGATTTTCCTAATTGCATAGTTGGCAGGTGACACCCCTGTTTCCATTTTATATAACCTCTCCACCTCCAGAGAGCTGACTGGACAATAACTCTGCATTACAATGTCTGTCCAATGAGTAAGGAACTCACTCAAGAATCAGTAATGTTAAATGTAGAAAAGTAGAGTGACCTTCATGGGTGCAGGGGCGGACTGACAACACGTGGGGCCACCGGGCAATACAAGAATGTGGGCCCCCCTTGTGCCCCACCCATATACAAGCCCCACCCACAAGATCCACCCTCACATACATTCTTGCACTCCCTGCATCCCTCTTTCTACACTGCTCCCCTCTGCATCCCTCTTCCTACACTGTCCACCTCTGCACCCCCTGCATCCCTTGTCTAATGCTTCTCACATTTCCACCCCCCCTTCCTACACTGCTTGGCAGGGGTGCAGATGTGAACACTGAAGGACGAGAGATGCAGAGGGTACAGAAGGTAATAGTGTAGGAGTATTGGAAGAGAACTTGATGGCTGCCACCCTCTGCCAACGCTGTTAACTTTCACACTCTTTACATCCCTCATATAGCACTGCTGACCACACCTTACACTGCTAGTCCCTTCTAAGCTGTTCACCCCCTGCCGTTCACTTTATCATAGGACTCCTGCTCCTGATACCATGGGCTGTGGGTGGTGCAGAGGACAGAGCCAAATGTGCTGATAGTTACCGGTCCTTCCAGCAGTTAATCAGCACAGTGCAGGCAAGCACATGGTACCCTGATAGGTCTGCCGAGCAGATGGTCCTGCCCACTCGCCATGGTAACAAGATGATTGACAGGCTCCTCTCCTCCTATGCAGAGGAGCCCTGATCCCTATAGGGAAGGAGCCTGCCAATCAAGTGGTTACCATGGCAGTCGGGGCCATCTTCCTTCACTACAGGCAGCCCAATATATACTGTATATATATATGCACACATGCAAGCTATACTGGCAAAAACTACTGTAACATTTAAGTGCCCAGGTCAGGAGTATGAGGGGGGAGGGGCCCGAGTCAGGGATATTGGGGTTAAAGTGCCCAGGTCAGGGGTATTAGGGGTAAGGTGCAAAGGTCAGGGGTATGAAGAGTTAGGTGCGTAGGTCTGGGGTATTAAGGTTAAGGTGCCTAGGTCAGCATAGGGGTAAGGTGCAAAGGTCAGGGGTATGAAGAGAGGGGTGCGCAGGTCTGGGGTATTAGGGGTAAGGTGCCCAGGTCAGGGTAGGGGTAAGGTGCAAAGGTCAGGGGTATGAAGAGTGAGGTTTGCAGGTCTGGGGTGTTAGGGGTAAGGTGCTCAGGTTTGAGGTATTAGGGGTAAGGTCAGGGGTATGAAACATTAGATGCCCAGATCAGGGGTATTAGGGTTACACTCACCAAGGCTGGAAGTTGCTGTCTGTTCAGCCCACAGGTCACCACCAGGTGCTCATTGTCCAGTAGCTCCCATGCTGCTTGCAATTGGGTCACTTTATTTTTCTTCTTTGTTCCAGAAGGTCCAAAGAGCCCGAATAACACGTGACACTCAGCCCCAACAGCCTGACTACATACATCAGCAAGAGGTGAAGCAATACCTTGCTCATAGTCATGACCACTGCCAGCACTGGATCACCCAGCGCCCGAATTTGCGGTTCTGCCACACATTACCATCCCCCTGAATTTGCTGCCGGTGTTGTTGAGGAACGGGCACTCATTGCTGCAGGTGTGGCAGAGGTGTGTATACTACAAAAATGGCCTGCAACAATTACTAGTACTTATGCCAGATAAAGCAGCACCCATATATGTGATTTTTTTTCCCCCACTATAATTCAAAAAGGTTTGTGACTCAGAGGTATGATTAAAGTGAATTGGTCAAGAAAAAATGTTAATTGTTAGATGTCTACAGTGAGTGATTGTTATGCGATGCTTTCTGAAAATGGTTGCAAGCAAGATAAAAAAAACCTGGCAGTTACAAGGTTCTGACTGAATTTTGTTGACATAAATAAAAGGAATTCAAGCTGCCAGACCTTCTGAAAATGAGATAAAATGACAGGCAATCATCTGTCAAGTAACATTTGTAGAATGATTGCTAGCAATTGACCATTGTTACACTGTAGAGTTCCTATATTTTCCAAACTTACCTACAATCATCAAAGATTGTCCTTTTGGCTATTATATCTCATGTTGATTTATTTCTTTCAGAATAGTATACATGGGAACACATTAGGGGGTTATTCACTAAGCTACAGAATGAATAAACGAAGTGAAGTGAACCAAAGCCTCTTGGGCTATTCACTGCAGCCCTGTATGGCTATTTTTAGCCATACATCAGCTGCATTTGGCTCACTTCACCTCCCTTCGGTACGGCTGAACAACCTCAGCACGTTCGGTTGAACCGAAGGGAAGAACCCGTTCACCTCAGCCGATGCAACATCTGGATCGGCTGAGGCGACTGTTCGGCAGTTCATTTCTTGCTGTTTAGCCCTATTCCCCAAGGGGCCAGACAGCAGAGAGTGAATAGCCGAATGCTTGGCTCAGAGGTAGAGAACAGAATTCAAAATGTCAGTGTAAAAAGGAAAAAAAACCGAGCAGGGTCACCCTCCCAAATCATACCAGACGCTTTAGGTCTGGTAGGAATGTAAAGGATGTAAAAAAAAAACAACGCCCAAAAAAAGGAAAATAGTGTGGATTCCCCCTTCCCTGCACCATACCAGGCCACATGCACTCAGCATTGGGAGGGAGCTTTTCCAGTGGGAACCCCCTGAAAAGCACTTTGTCCCCATGCCGATGAGGACGAAACCCTGGCCCAGTGGTTGTGGGGGCCTGTGGGGCTCAACTGCATCTGGGTATCCCATTTCACAAAAGGGGCATCCAGATGCCACCTCCCCTTGTGATATGAGTAAGGGGTAGTTGTTACCCCTACTCATTCACCAAAGAGTACAGAAAAGAGTAAATAAAAACACAACACCGTGAAAAAATCCTTTCATTGAACAAAAGACAGGTTTTAAACAAGTCTCACAGATGAGGCAGCAGTAGATGATTGGAGAAGATAGAATCCCTTGTATTATTGTTATTTTTACTCACAAATCCTTGATACTCCTCCCAGTCCCTGTGCCTTACCCCAGCAGTGGTTACTGGCAACCTCCAGGCTTCCCTTACAATTATATATACAAATATCGATATGAGGTTGTACTCCACTAATCCCATGGAACTGGAACAACTGATTCAGAATCACCAAAGACACTCTATCAATCTCTGCTCTCATGTTTGGATTTTTTTAATGCTGCTTTAAAAAAAAAACATCAATAAAATGCACATTCATAAAGCACAGGTATGTGCATCACTGGCTTTCGGAGTGCAAAGCCAGTGGAGTGCAATAACAATTATTGAGAGATGTAAAAAAAAAATGTAAAAAAATTAATCACAAGATGACTATCCTTCATTCTTTGAGTTCTCTCTGCTGCTTGAAGCAGAGAGAACTCCATACATTACTGCAGACTCAATACCTGGGCCTGCATTTTATGAATGGGCTGCAAAATGCAGGTTGTGGTGCTAAGGATACTGCAGAGTATATTGGAGAGCAGATATCACTGAACAAGCATGCAATTTGCCTTTGAATTGACTTTTCTACTGTTCAAAGCACTGAACCTAGAGGGTGCAAACGCCTTGTTTGCCTCGCGGCAGATACGCCCCTGATTACAATACAGGATTTATATAGCGCCAACAATTTGAGCAGCGCTTTACAAAATGGAGGAGACAGTACAGGTACAATACAATTTACAATACAGTTTTAGTACAATAGGGTTAGGAGGGCCCTGCTCTTATAATCTAGTAGGAGGGGCAAGTGATACAAAAGGTAATATTTGTTTAGATTGAGTTATTGGAAGAAGTAAAAAGCAGTTATGTTGAGATGAGATTCCCTGAAGAGATGGGTTTTTAAAGGAGAACTATGGGGTGAGTGCTTTTCACTCATCTCATAGATCTAGCAGACCTGTGACAATGAGACTGTCACAGGTCGGCTCAGTAGATAGGGAGGTGAGCGAACACATACCGGGGTTCGCTCACCTCTCGATCCTGTCACGGTTCTATGCCGTGACAGGGGAGGGGCTGGATTCCCCCCTCTCCGATCCGCCAGTCCTGACTGGCGGAACGGACGGGGGAGGGGGCTGGTACAGCTGGCTCTGCCTCTAGATAGGCAGAGCCAGCTGTCAGTCACACAGCTGGGCGGATCCCGGCACAATTGTCGGGATCCGCTTCAGCGTCTCAGTATACCGCGAGCAGCAGCTCGCGGTATACTGCGGCGTCTCAGTATACCGCGAGCTACATACTGACCCTAAGGAGAACTATGGAGTATACTGACCCTAAGGAGAACTATGGGGAAAAGCCTTAACCCCATAGTTCTCCTTTAAGGAGCGCCTAGAAGGTGGCCAGCATAGGAGATAAGCGAACAGATTGGGGTAAGATAATAACCAGGAAACTAGTATTTTCCAAAAATGGCCCCCATATTATCTTTTAGATTGTCATGCAGCTGCTGAGTGAGTAGAATTAGAACCCTACTCCAATATATATTCCCATACAAGCTAACAACCCACAATTTTACATTGGGTGGAGAGGGGAGGGGAGGCAAGTTTACGATTTGCTAAAAAAAAAAAAAAAAAGCTTACAAAATCAGCTTTTAATTAATTCAGATACATTTTAAAATACAAAGAATTAAAGAATTTAACAAGATGATTCATTTTGTTACCAAGATGATTCTTTTCATTATACCAAACAAAATGCTATTACAATATATTAGGAGAATCTGGATTTGCTTCATTTATCTGCACTTTGGCTAAAGCGAAGGAACATGAGCAGATTTACCACATGATGTCCATATGGTCTAAATTACTTCAGTGTGTACAAATGATGAGTCAGTGTATTTATCTGTGCATGAAAATATCAATGATGCATTATCTGGGGCTGAGGATTATAAACTGGAGATTCTTCTGCAATAAATCAGTGTGCAACAGTATATTTTCAAATGTTTTATTTCTTATACATTATGCAACTATATCTGGGATATTTTCCTGAAGTAAAGCATGTTCTGACATTAATGGTTTCATGGTCCTCTCCAAAGCCCTAAGGAATGCTAGTGTTATGTAAGTAATTCAATTTAATAAATTCTAAAGAAAAGAATAGAAGCAAGAAAGAATAAGTTGAAAGAAAATAACAAAAGAAATCTATAATGGCTTATCTCAAGTTTTTTTTTTAAAAACTGAACTCTAGGCAGATAGAAACGCACACATTAACACAGATCCACATGCATTAATATACCATTAAATGTGTTTTTAAATACAACCAGTGTAAGCTTCTGAATCTGACTTGGTATCAGCCTCTTGCTTAAACCAGGGTGGTTAACTAGCAAGGTAAAGCAATATATAAAGGATAAGGAAAAGGCCTTCAAAAAATAAAAGACATCATCGGCATTGAAGTAATACAAGGAATGCAACAAAAAAATGCAAAAAACGCAAAAGAGCAATCACAGCAGCAATAAAGAGTATGAAGAACACATAGCTACAGAAATCAAAAGGAAACTCCAAAAATGTTTTAAATATATCAATGGTAAAAGGGTAAGTTTCTTCTCCTCAGTCTTTACAGAAGAGTCAGAGGGGTTTAATAAACAAGATAGCTATTCTAATTACAAAAGATTAGAGGTATCTCAGTGGCTGTCAGAGATCCGAGTGAAAAAGTGTCTAGAAAAACGTATCATAAGTAGCAACCAACATGGATTCATGAATTCCATGTATTCCACTGCAATCAGGTTTTCACGGAACTTCTAATAGGACCAGTGGGAGTGCTGTAGGAGTATACTTCTCCCAAAAGCCTGCGATATACAGATTCCTCTCTCTGCTTCCTATGCCACCAATCACATTTAAACTTCCAAGGAAAGTATGAATCTGCTTTGCTGGGAGGAAACATATTAATGGCATTTTTACATCAACTTTCTTGTATGTGAAATGTAGGAAGGAGGGTGTTCCAGCATCACAAGCATATGTGTTCCAGAATTTAGAGAGAAATTAGGTGGGATTGATTGGTTGAGTAAAGTTATTTCTATACTACCCAGCAGGTCAGCTATGCCCCCTATATGCATCCCAGGGCCTTATTTTTTAGTTTTAGCTGTAGTGGATATTAAGTTACTTTTTCTGTTTTCATTTGCAAATAAACAGTTTTTTTTTTTTAACAAGCTAGATGAATTTTAGTTATGCATTAAGTAATTTAAAAAAGAGACACCATTGGGAGAATGGGACTAATCACGCCATAGCTTAAAGTGTTTTGGTGAATTAATAATCATAATTTTACTACCATATGAGCACACAGAATAATTATGTACATACATTATATAACTAGATGGCTAATGTTCTCAATTTTTGAAGAGTTTAATGTTTTGGAGAGCTTTATTATTCTGTTAATATTAATTATTTATGACAAGAGCATTTCAGGCTTTGAAATATGTTTGGCACTAACCATGACTGTGGCTCTCAGCATAGGAAAATTAGTTCATTGAAACAAAGTAATTCAATATATGGCATATTTGGCACTCAACTATAAAATGTGCTTTGCTCAGAAGACCTTTATTTAAAAAAAACACAAAGGGCAATACAGTTTAGAGTGAACCTGCATCACGGACACAAAAAGCCAACAACCCGTGCTCTTTCATTTCCCTGATTCCGTGCTAGAGCCCCTCAAAATCCTATGCATATATCAACATTCTTAAATAATGTATAGGGTGTTGCAATGACCACGCAGGCACCAAAACACCAAAATATACTGTACCTGGAAGTCTTGATAATTTAACGGGGTTCCAGTGGCAGGGAAATGCAGGTAAGGGAGCAGCAGGCATTTTATGGTACTTTTGGTATGCTGTGGTTTTTAAGTGTTCTCCACAGTAATTTTAGTTGTATGTGACTATTACATTTTTCTATACAGTGTGTTGTTACCATACATACCAGACATATTTTAGAAATGTTGTTGTAAAGATGGCCACACATTATAAAATTATTTGATCTTCTTTTAGTTTATCAACAACTGTGTAGTTTGGTGTGAGTGGATTTTTTATTAGAAATCCTTTCGCTGCCAAGGACGTACGGCATATGGAGCTACAAAAGTGCTCCTGGCTGGCCAGCTCAGTATACTGTACGGACCTGGCATTTACAGTTCTACTATAAGCTGATGGTCGCTTTAGCGACCATCAGCTTATAGTAGAACTGTTCAGCAGACTGTCCCCTTTAAATTAATAGCTGTCATCAGCGGCTCACAAGCACTGCTGCTGCCGGCCGCCGGCATCTGGAGTCTCTCATCCCTCCATGGAGTCCCCCGCTTGTAGGGTCTTTGGCAGCGGGGATCCATAGAAAAATCACCGGCGGGAGGGTCGGGGGAGCGAGCGGCGGCTGGCTGCAATTCAGGATGGCCGAGCGGTGTTCTGATGGGAGCCGCTGTCATCCTGTCAGTTTTTGCATGACAGCGGCTCTGTAGCTTGGCCGAGCGGGGGATCGTTAAATATCATTGATATTTAACGATCCCTCTGTTTACAGCAAACACCGGAGTGATCGTCTGATCAATCCGGTGTTTGTAAATAACTTGGGGCACACAGTGCTATGTGTCCCCAATTATGAATGAACAGGCTGTGATTTACATCACAGCCTGTTCATTCAAGAATTTATGAATGGGGACTAGCACTCACTACAGAGGCTCCTCCCCATTCATATCTTTTTCTATTGCACGGGACCAGTTGTCATTAAAATGAGAGCTTGTCGGAGCCGGCGGTCATATCAAAGCCGAGTTTCGACAAGCTCTCATGACAGTCCAGGGCCCCTAGTTACTAGGTAACCAGGAGATGCTGAACTGTCATTACACACTGAGAACCCAGCAGAGCCACTGGGATATCATGGTGGTTCCGCCAGGTTCTCAGTGTGTAATGGCAGTCCAGCGTCCCCTGGTTACTAGATATTGTGGCAGCGCATGGCAAAGCTTTGTGACTCATTGCAATGCGTTGTGATACCTTGTGTTGCAATTAAATATACACCTGTATCATTGTATCACAACACAAACACCAAAACAATTTTTTACATAAGTCGATTATTTACAGTTTTGCATACCTTCATTTTTTTACCTTTTTGCAAAAAGGCGCAATTACAAATTTGCTAATATATATATACACACATATACAAGAAAACAACTCTGCAGACATCTGCAACAGGACTATAATTATACTTAAAAAATGCACACACCTATGCCGTGTTAAGTGGTATATTACATACTGGAGCAATTCTATTTCTGAGCCGCAGAGATAAAATATATGAATCAAGCTGTAATCTTATAGTAAATCTGTCTCACTGCTCCTTTTTTGCTGTGCACAAAGACAATAAATCTCCCCTTTGGGTATAACATAGTCAAAAGCTTTCCATTAATTTGTTTTTTTTTTCATGCACTTTTTACTGCAATACTTTCACAGTTGGCATACTTTTTTAGTTTTCATCTGCTTTGATGTCTATTTTGAAATGGGTTTATAGCTGTAAACATAATAATGGGACGCAATATGTGACAACAGACACTTGAAGGGTGGCTGAGCCCCAGGCATGTCATGAAAAATCACTGTTAAATAAACAGAGGAATTATAATGTTGCATTGTTTTCATCTGTATCATCACAATGGGAATTAAGAGCAATCGGTGACAGAATTACAGCAGTTTTTGTTTACCCAGAGAATACCAGTGTTATTGCATTACAAAGGGGAATATTCAATGGAATACCGCCCAGGGAACTCATTTAAATAGAATTTTCTTCCAAAACGGCAATGAGCTCGATCTCTCAAGCAAAACTTAATTTAAGTCACAACAAGTGCATTAGCTAATGTGGGAAAGCATGTCTAATCTGGAAGCAGTAATCATATGTAAAATACAAACAGATTATATAATAAAATCTAGATTTTTCTATTTGAAACCATAGTTTTAAATTGTTAAGAAGAAAAGTAGTAACGCATTTCCCACACCATACAAGTATATGAAAACACTTTTTAGTTCACCTGTAGGACACTTGTACTGAGAGAAATATTCCATTGCTGAGGTTCTTCTGAACATGCTAACTGATTGACTGTCTATGGCTTCAGTTCTTTGAGAAACTGTCTTGGACCAAGCATTCATATCAGGAAAGTAGTAGTAGCATTTTAACCAGTTGACATCCGCGGTGTTAAACCCCCTTCCTGTCCAGGCCATTTTTGAGTATTCAGCGCTGCGGTACTTTGACTGACATTTATTCCGTCATGCAACGCTGTACTGAAATTAATTTTATACCATTTTTTAGGGACAGATAGAGCTTTCTTTTGGTGGTATTTAATCACCACTGGGGTATTTATTTTTTACTATATTAAGGAAACATTACCGAAATTAATTGTTCAACTTATTTTTAATGACATCGGGGAGGGTGTTAACATCATATAGACGATCGGCGGGCTATGGAGCCGCCGATCGTCTATATGTGAAACACCCGGTAACGACTGTTTGCATTGGTCGGGTCTTTTCTGCCTGTGCGCGCCCGAGCAGAAAAAAAACGTCTGGAGACGGCAACCCGCCAATGCTGCAGTGCCGTCCGTTCGTTTTTTTACAACGGGCGGACGGCAAGTGGTTAAAAAAAGTAATGAATTTTTTTCACGATAGGTTTCCTTTACATCTTCCCTAAAAAAGATAAAAATACTTTTTAGTTCAGGTATTGTAATCATCCAAAATGTCTTCTTATATAATTCACAACCTGACTCAATGACTACAAAGCCCACCAATAGTCCCCATTAAAAAAATCAATATTTCACGATAAATTGCACCAGCTTATGGGTCTCAACAAACTTTAGAAACCTACCGAATCTCTATCATTTTCTTCTTAAAGTGACACAAAACTCAGGAGTTAAATGTTAAAAATGCTTTCAGTACCTCAACTAGTAACAAACATGTATCTTATTTGTGTATCACTCGGCTGCTGCTGTAGCTCCTTAAATCATCTCTGAATTGGTGCTGACACTGTCCTTCCTTCTGGAGGGTGGCTACTTTTGTTCCCCATGGTCCCTGTGTGTGTTGTAAAGTAGCCACCGCTCCAAGCTCACTCCTGTGATGGAATACAATCTCAATACAAATTAGTAAACTAAATGTGAGATTATAATCCTTAACGGGAGTAGGAAGGACAGTGCCAGCACAAATTCAGAGATGATTTGAGTGTCTACAGCCAAGTTATACACATATAAAATACATTTGTGTTAATATACTGCAGTTATGGTACTTGAATGTATTTTTAAGATTTATCTCCTGAGTTTAGTTTCACTTTAAATATGACCGCTATGCTAACCCATAAATAAATTCAAAATCAACACCATAAAGAAACAAAAGCAAACATTACAAAAAAAAAAAAAAAATCACAAAAAAAAACAGCATCAAATTGACAAAACAGTTACTTTAAAAACCATAGCAGTAAATTAAAAACCTCTGTGGACTAAATGCTATATCCTATAATCATATATTCTACACATCCTTATGTTAGTGCTCTTGAATGGGGATACGCTCTTTTAAACAGCTCCAGCTGAAATGTTAAAAATTCTTTATAAGACCATATATGTATCTCCACCCTACATGTTGATTTAATTGGCTTAAATAAACTCCAATCAGTTATATCCATAGGTTTAAAACATAGAGGGGCAAGGAATTAGACAGTGGCCAAAAGCTGAATCATTCCACTCCACTTGATAGATTTGCCAGCTTAAAGACTTCTTATAGTCCAAATATACAAATGTTTAGATGATAACAGTCATCATGTCATTCAAGAAGACATGGCAACAGGGCCGTCTTTACCGCAGGACAAAAGGGGTAGCTGTCCTAAGTCCCATCATTTACAGGGGCCCACAGCAGCTGTCCCTTTCACCCAGATCGGCAGACAGGAGAAGCGACACCGCTGGTGCCAGGGGTGGACTGGGGTATTGCCGGCATGTTGATGGCCAGGACCATCACTAGCCTAGCTATGCACCTGAGGGCGCTGGGGGGAGGCGGTGATTGGCTGGTGGGGTATGAGAGGAGCAGCTGAGCAGCCAGGCAATGACGGAGCTGGTGAGTGCTGGGAGCGGTCGGAGCTGTACTCATCTCTGCTTGTTGTCTGCAGCTCCAAAAAGTGCAACGTCCAGCCGGCAGAGGAGAATGATGTTGCTGGGGATGCAAAGGAGAGCCCGGTTTTGGGGGGTGGAGAGGGAGTGGATGCTGGTTGTTCTGAGTGTATTGTGTTGCACAATCCTGTGGTTGTTGCATTACAGAGTCCTGTATTTATTGTATTTCAGAGTCCTGCGTTTATTGCATTACAAAGTCCTGTATTTATTTTGTTGCAGAGTCCTGCACTTATTGCATTACAGAGTCCTGTATTTACTGCGTTGCACAGTCCTGCATTTATTGCATTACAAATTTCTGAGTTTATTGCGTTGTACAGTTCTGCGCCTATTGCATCACAGAGTCCTGTATTTATTGTGTTGCAAAGTCCTGGGTCCATTGCATTGAACAGTCTTAAGTCCACTGCTGTGAAGAGTCCTGAGCCCACTGCAGTGAAGAGTTCTGAGCCCATTGCAATGCAGAGTTCTGAGTCCATTGCGATGCTGAGTCCATTGTGATGCAGAGTCCTGAGTCCATTTCGATGCAGAGTCCTGAGTCCATTGCGATGCAGAGTCCTAAGTCCATTGCGATGCAGAGTTCTGAGTCCATTGCGATGCAGAGTCCTGAGTCCATTGCGATGCAGAGTCCTGAGTCCATTGCGTTGCAGAGTCCTGAGTCCATTGCGATGCAGAGTCCTGAGTCCGTTGCATTGCAGAGTCCTGAGTCCGTTGCGTTGCAGAATCCTGAGTCCATAGCTTTACAGAGTTGTGAGTCCATTGTATTGCAGTGTCTTGAGTCGATTGCGGTGCAGTCTTGAGTCCAATGCATTATTGCATTGAAATTAGGGATGTCCCGATACCGGTACTAGCATCGGTATCGGGACCGATACAGGGCATTTTGACAAGTACTTGTCAAAATGCCCCGATTTAAAGCGCCGAAGCTTGCGCTATGTTTTTTTTACTTACCACGCCGCGTCGAGCATTGCATTACTGCTGCTCTGGTGGGCGAGGCTCCAGGCAGTCGCTGGCCACCTAAATTAGGACCCCACCTGGAGCGCCGCCCAGCGTAGCAACAGTGAAAATCTTGAGGCACCGCGATCGAGGCAACAGTGAGTAAGACGGGGCCTGGGCTTTGTTCTTGTTCACACAAAAACTATCTACTGCTGCAGTGCATTCTATATGTACTGTATATGTGCTACATATAGAATGCACTGCAGCAGTAGATTTACAATTATCCTCTGCTAATATGAAGGGGTTAAATGATCCACAGTACATAATATGTAGTTGTACTACAGAACATTTAGCCCATTCATGTTAGCAGGTCAAAATTGTAAATTTACTGCTGCAGTGCATTCTATATGTAGCACATGTACAGTACAAATAGAATGCACTGCAGCAGTAGATTTACTATCCTTTGCTATAGGGTACTGGACGTGTAGATCCTTTGCTATAGTGTACTGGACGTGTGTAATGTATATGTAGTACATATATACAGCACACACCTCTACTACACTACAGCAATAGGTTTACAATTCTCCCCTGCTAACATGAATAGGTTAAATCATGATCCATAGTACATAACATGTAGTTGTACTATGGGTCATTTAAAGTCACCTGTCTCTTTAAAAAAAGTATCGGTAATTGGTATCTGCAAGTACATGAGGGGAAGTACTTGGTCCTGAAAAAGTGGTATTGGGACATCCCTAATTAAAATATATATAATTTTTTAGTTTCTTTTCAGGGGAAGGTGATTAGGTAGATACAGAGGTCTGGGTTGGGAAGGGGATGAAGACAAGAAGCTTGTGAGGGCCTATCAGCAAAATCTTGCCCAGGGCCCAATTAATATTAAAGACGACACTGCATGGCAATCATATCAATTTTGTTTGTATGTTTTCTCACACAGAAAATATCCACATGTATCTTATAATGGATCCGGCATCCATCAGAAATCAACATCTACAAAGGATATCTGCCAGAAATAAATGTCAGCTAGTGATAAGTAGAGAGCAAATCCATATCACAGTGCTCCACCCCAGAATGATGAATCGCATCGTACAGTGCCTGCAAATGATCCTAGAGTCCGTCAGTCATTAGTAAACAATCACCATCCACATTCCTCACTCTCTTATATCAGAGTTCCATAAGCCAGGTACATCCAAATGGTATATGAATAATTAGAGATATACTCATCACAAAGTCCTGTCATTCATGTTCCAGATCATCATGCAAGTCCCCAAACAAAAGTCCGCGGAGATGCAAAGAGGGCCACGAACCCGACCGGTTTATCTGTCTTCTATTATATAAAAAAAATCTATGTCCATAAATGTTTGTTGTTGTATCATAATGTATGTTGCTGTTATTTGAGTGTTAAAAAAAATAGAAAAAATGAGTGTTTAAAAAACTTAAATATCAAGAAAATGCACCAAAATAATGAAAAAACAAAAATGACAAATATTTTTTGTTTGATTTATACTTGCAACAATTTTCTTAAAATTCTTTTTGATGATGTATATAATTCTGGATTCTAGATATGAATTTCTTCCTAAAGAGAATGGCATGGAGGAGACTCAATTTGTTTGGAATTAAGTTGTAAAAGTATCATGCTTAGTGTTTTTTTGATTTATTCGATATTTGCTGTGGGAGATGTCTTTCTTTTTTCAATAGCTGGAAGAAAGGCTTGTCATTTCATGTAGTGATCTGACAACACAGTGTCTCTGTTGCATTGAGACCCCAAGGGGTTTTATCAGCCCCTGTGAACTGCAGAGCACCTTTCCCTATGTTATGGACATCCTATGTTATGGACATAGGAAAGGGGGTGCTGTTCTTTAGTCCAAGTTAGAAGTTAGCAGCATAGAGTGA
Source organism: Nanorana parkeri (assembly GCF_000935625.1). Classification (NCBI taxonomy): domain Eukaryota; kingdom Metazoa; phylum Chordata; class Amphibia; order Anura; family Dicroglossidae; genus Nanorana; species Nanorana parkeri. The sequence continues at coordinate 3,646,219 of NW_017306276.1, read as the reverse complement.
CAATGCTATTCCACGAAGAGTACAGTGAGTATTGGGACAGCAAGTGTGTTACTGGTAGGATCGCCAGGTAAAAAATAAAGAAAAAGGCCTGAAAAAAGAAAACGAATGCAGTCACCACATCTAAGGACTGGTGACCTGTAATATATTACATTCTTGTCCTTGGGTTTAAATACAATTTAATTGGAGGACAGGATTTCCCCATGCATCTTCTTTTACGTATTCATTGCTATTCAGTGCTTGCTTGACCTGGTGATTATCAATGGCTTTTGCTTTATCAACAACCCATTCATGACCACCAGGTCATTCAAGGACCTTATGAATGGGTCATCCATCAACAAAAGCCATGTGACTGAAATCCTGTGACTTTTGTGTTTCCACAATCCATTCATGATCACTAGGTAACTGGTTTGCTCTGCAGTACAAGCTAAAAGGCTACAGTTTTTTTTATGTAATGCAAATGTTGCACGTTACTACCACAATTTAAAAAAAGCCACAGAAGGCAATGCTAATAAATAGTGCATATTAGACAGAAAGAAATCTATTTACAAATAATGACTTTAGTGTTGTTCTCTCAGAAAGAAGGCAACCAATCATACAATTGTCAAATGGGGCAATTGATGACTATGTTACTGCTTTTCAGAGATGTATTGAGGAGGGCAGATCTAGGAAGAGACTGACATTGCTCTCTCATTGTTGACCTTATTGGTAACAAGCCTCTCTTTCTAAGGCCCCGTTCACACCGGGTCGGGCAGATTTGTCCGCGCTGAACCGCTGACATGAACGATGCCATACATTCAAAATATTAACGACTTACAAAGCCATCCACAACTCTGCCCCCCGCTATATCTCAAACCTTTTTCTTTAACTCTTGATGCTAATGGCTGCCAGCTGAACGATCCACTTGCTGTTGCATACACAAAGTTTTAAATCGTTTATTACAGTTTTTCACACAGACTTGAGGGGGCTGCTCATCCAAGGCTCTGGGGCTTCCACCACAAACATAGAAAACAAAAGGGAACAGAACGCCACCTCCGTGTGTAAAATCGTTTATTAAGATAAATAAAACAAGGGATATATGTACTCACAAGCAAACTTTTTCATCACGCTTTAACAACAAACAAGAGGCCACTGTCTGTTAACCCAACATGGTATCGCCCCTACTATGTACCACGGTTGCCTCCGGTCACATCATCGTCCACCGGCCGCAGTCAGCCAAGATTGACGCATTTCAGGGGCAAGCCCCCTTCATCAGAATCATTCAGTGATGTTAACAGACAGTGTGGCCTCTTGTTTGTTGTTAAAGCGTGATGAAAATTTTTGCTTGTGAGTACATATATCCCTTGTTTTATTTATTTTAACAAACTATTTTACACATGGAGGTGGTGCTCTGTTCCCTTTTGTTTTATATCTCAAACCCTGTCTCAAATTATCACCCTAACCGTCCCCTCCGATTTTCCAAAGACCTCCTGCTTTCCAGCTCCCTCGTCAACTCCTCCCATGCTCGCCTCCAGGAGTCTCTCCCATCCTCTGGAACTCTTTACCCCAACCTGTCCCTCTATCTCCCACTCTGACTGCCTTTAGGCGATCCCTTAAGACTCATGTCTTAAGGGAAGCCTGGGCGATCCCTTAAGACTCATCTCTTCAGGGAAGCCTATCCCACCTCAACCTAACCACTCAACCGTCACTATCTCAAACAATTCATCCCCACACAGCTACCTCCTCATGTATCACTTGCCCCTCCCTTTTAGATTGGAAGCCCTCAGGGGCAGGGCCCTCCTTACCATCTTGTCTTGAATTGTATTGTAATGATCCTTATATTGTAAAGTGCTGTGCAAACTGTTGGCGCTATATAAATCCTCTATAATAAAAAGAATGCATTCCTATGGGGACTGTTCATGCGATCGCGCGGCTCCTCACAATCCGAATCGCCTGCCGACCGAAATGCTTCCTGAGCTTTTTTTTTTGTGCTGATCAGCACAAACTCCATAGAGATTTGAATGGAAACGTGTTGATCAGTGAGTTTTTGGGTGGTTTTTTAAAATCATTTATTCATAAACAACTTGGGAACAGTAAAAGAGACAGGAGTAAATAGTACTTACGTATGATCATGACTTCCAGATAACAGCATGAAGATCCAATAAAACGTACACCTCGAACCATGTATATAGCCATCATCAATCATGTGCAACTATCGAACTCTAGGTGTTAGGGTGACACTCCCCTGGCAGGTGACACGGGCTTCCCTGAGGGGCGGAGTCTAACTGCCAGCCTGTGATCACCAGAGCTCCTGATGATGGAGATTGGCTTGGCTGCTTGCTAGTACCAGGCCGCGATCCCCAGGGTTGCCCCGCCAAGGGATAGACAAGAACAGGAAGGCTCTAATGAGGAGACAGTAGTCAGATCCAGGCAGATTTCAAGGCAGGCGGCTAGCAGAGGGTGGTCAGATGGTCCCAGGTCAGCAACAAGTAATCAGCGGATAAATGCAGGAGACAAGAGCAAAGTCGGGTCCAGGCAGAAGATCAGGGCAGGCAGCAAACGAAAAAGGGTCAGGCGGCCCGGGTCAGCAACGAGAAAACAGCAGATGTATAAGCTCTTTAGACAAACAGGAAGCTGGCAAAAAGACACAGCACCAGCTCCTTGCAGAGCTAGTGCTTAAATACCCTTCTGAGTCAGAGACGACACGCCCAGCCTCAGGGTACACTGGAAGTCCACGTCTGGAATCTTTTAATATTACTAGCCATACTGGCCTGGACTCTGTGAGATCCATTAGTAGCGGATCTTCTGGAAATCTTGGCTGGGATTCTCAGAGGAGAACAGTAAACCCTGACAGGTACTCTGAGCTTACCATAACACTAGGCCTGGCATGTTGTCTCCGAACCCGAGCAGTAACCTTTTAAAGTTTTGTTTACAAGCATTGCAACATAACAGTTTTCACAAGAAACCTCCAACTTTTTTTAGGTATTTTTAATTGCGTTTCAGCACTGAAACACGATTTAAAATGCCCAAAACCGCCCTTTTAAAATTCACAAGGAAACTGCGCTAAAACACGTCTGCCCTGGTGTGTATGGGCCTCACATGACGTACACTTATAAAACAAATAACTTCCTCTGATACTCTTTTATGAAGCAGGAGTGTTGTGTGATCTGTCACTTTATTAGAATCTCTCATGTTAGAAAAAGATGTAAAGAGATAATCACATTACAGTGTGATTCGCTTAGGAGGGATTGTTTTGGTAGAGTTATCCTTTTTTTCCCCCAAACTCTAAATCCTAATTTTCTTGCCATAACTGACAACTTACATATTATACATTATATATTATACATTCTTAGCAAAAACTAATTTGAGCAATGGCTTAAATAAGTCTGTTAAATGCTTTTTCCATTCCATTGTAATTACTTCATTTGTGCAATTAGGAATTCTGCTGCTACATCAAATGTGTTGAAACTGTCTAGTTATAACTGAATTAATACAATAATTAACTTTGACATCAAGTTAATTGCTTATGATTCCATGTTCTGGTAGAATTGTTCAGAGCGGTCTTAGCAGCACCTTGGATTATTCCCCTTAATACATTAAGGCCCCCTTCACCCATGTGTGGTGTGTTACTGCATGTATAGTACTGTGCAGTATTCTGCACGTAACGTGAGTTGCATTAAAGCAGCCCATTCATTTTTGACTGGGCTGCCAAAGCACCAAAACCTGGACATCATGGTGCACAGAGGGTCCTCACAGATAAACCAATGAAAAAGAAGCGTCCAGATGATTATTGTTTACAGTGACACCAAACTCAGGGAGTTAAAAAGTACCTTACCTATTAACAAAAATGTATCTTATTTGTGTATCACTCAGCTATAGATCCTCAAATCATCTCTGAATTGGTGCTGACACTGTCCTTCCTTCTGGATGGTGGCGCCTTTTGTTCCCCATGGTCCCTGTGTGTGTTGTAAAGTAGCAACTGCTCCAAGCTCATTCTCATGATGGACTACAATCTCATGTTTAGTTTACTAAATTGTATTGAGATTGCAGTACATCATGGGAGGAGCTTGGAGCGGTGACTACTTTACAAAACACACAGTGTCCATGGGGAACAAAAGTAACCACGCTCCAGAAGAAAGGACAGTGTCAGCACCAATTCAGAGATGGTTTGAGGATCTATAGCCAAGTGATATAAAAATAAGCAACATACTTGTTAATAGTTAGGGTGGTTGAATTCATTTTTTACGATTCAACTCCTGAGTTTAGTGTCACTTTCATTTTAATTGAATAGTCAAGTAAATGGGGTGTATTTAAGGAATTTTATTTTATTCATAGGGGATGTAGTGACAACTGAAAGAGGACCTGAACTTTATGTAGCGCCAAAAGAAATCTCACAGATCCAATTCTTTAGCTGCCATCAGGACTCCCCAGAACTTGGTCTAATAGGTGTGTTTCCACCAGACAGCACTACCCAGAGAATTCCAATACTTCAGACTTTATTAAAATTCACAGAAAATCCAGTGTAAAGGTGGCTATACACTTTACAACCCTCGCAAGACTTCTGTCTTGCGAGGGTTGTAAAGTCATTTAAAAAACGTACGATCTGCCCATCTTGGACAGGCAGATCGTACTTGCGATCATCGCAAGCCCACTTCCCTGAGGGGCGGGCTTCCGATGACTGCAATGCTGAACGGGCAGTGTGCGTGTGCGCACACCGGCCCGTGCGGCAGTTATCTCACGATCATGCTACAAACCAGCTGAAAATCGTACAATTCTCGGCTGGTTTTCGAACATGCTCGAAATACAAAAGTTGTGCGACCGTACAGTAGAAATGGTCGCACGCCTTCCATACACTTTGCGATTATCGTACGATCGTGGGATTTCCCGCAATTATTTTACGATAATGGTGCAGTGTATGGGCACCTTAACAGTGTATGTAACAGCAAATATCAGCACCACAACCCCCAACCAGCTGCAAACTCTCACATGTTTCACCTGCAGGTTTATTCATAGAGGTAACAAATACAGACCAGTATCTCACTTAAATGTGTTCATGTAATGCAGCCCGATGTTCAAGCTGCAGTATATTGGGTGATAATCATCAGGTGACTTCTTATTCTAATGTTACTTCATTTAAAATGAACTAGTTAGTTAATTGCTAGACTCGATATAATATCTTGTACCATCTGTCACAAACAGTATATAGGTACGACCACAAGACGACTGTATGACCGCATAAGAGATCATTTATCCAATATTAGAACTTCAGAGAATACTAACGTGGCTAAACATTTTTGTCACCATCATAATAGTAATATCATCAGTATGAAGGTACAGATTATAGAGAGAGTTGATACACCTTTAAGAGGAGGGGATAAAGCTTCCCTTTTGTCAAAAAGGGAGTTTTTTGGGATATTTAAGCTAGACACTCGTATTTCCAAAGGTTTAAATTTCGAGTGAATGTTACATAATATTACGAGTGATCTGAACAGTTATGAGTTTTGATGGGTTTTGGTCTTGGTCTATTGCTTGATAATACAATTGTGCTCTTGGCATTCTCTGAGTCATTGACAAGAAGGTTCCGAGCATTGCTTGGGATACTTTTAAGATAAGCTCTTTTTCTCGATGGTTCTTGAACAGTATAGTATTTTTAAAAACCTAGGACCATTCAGCTACTTTTTGTAGGTTTCCCTGTTTGCCTAACTAGCCTCATTAGTGTAGTTTCCAGATAATATCTATCGTATTTGATGTTCTTATGGCATCTATTATATGACATTTATTAGTTTTATATTGGATATTTTATATATGGGTAAACATTATAATTAAGAGGCTAGTTTGTGATGATTATTTTTCTGATTTATATTTATACATTGATTGTTTTTAATGTGCACTTACACTTTTTTACAACTGTGGATTCAGAATTTGTACATATATATTTGGATTAATTTATTTGCATGAGTTATAATGCTAATTTTAATTTTACCTTTAACTAACTGATGAGTGGCACTCTTCTCCTGTTGACACATTGAGCTGTTCAGATATCCTCAATCGACACTTTGGCGTAAGCTGCTCAAGAAGTGGCCATCCCCCTTGTCGAGTGTGCTCGGACTTCCACAGGAGGAGCCCTGACCCTGTTTCAAGTAGGCTGCTTTAATTGCTGCTAGGATCCAAGTTGCCAACATTCGAGGCGTAGCCGCCATTCCTTTTTCGGACCCTTGGGGACAACAAACAACCGATCTGTCCGCCTAAAAGATAGTGTTCTCTTTAGGTATTCCCCGAATAAGATGACCAGGTCTAATGCCAGAGGAAGTTCTTGACTCGGATCCGCTTGAGATGCTCGGCCTCCAGGCAAGACCACTTCCCAGTCTGCATGAAATGCCGAAGACACCTTGGGCCTGAACTCTGGCGATGGCCTCAGAATAACCTGATTCCCTAGAACCACACAAAAAGGCTCCTTGTGCGAGAGTGCTGCCAACTCTGAAACTCTCTTTGCCGAAGTGATAGCCGTCAGAAATACCAACTTCAGAGTCAGGGACCATAGTGTGCACTGGTCCAAAGGATGGTACGAGGGTGACACAGGACCTGCAGGACTAGATCCAAGTCCCATGATGGATATAAGGCTTTCCTTGGAGGGCGCATTCTGAGTGCGGCTCTCATGAATGTCCTGAGCAAGGCGTTGTCCGCCCATTTAACTCCCGTAAAGGCCGATAAGGCAGAAATCTGAACCCGCAGAGAGTTGTATGCCAAACCGGCCTCTAAGGCTGATTGTAGGAAGTCTAGAATCTCCGGAATACCTGCTGTCATTGGAGTGAAGCCTTTTGTACTTGCGAACATTAGAAACTTGTTCCATATTCTCAAATAAGTGGCGTGAGTCGCAGGTCCCCTAGAACGAAGCATGGTATCAATGACTCTCAATGAAAGGCCCTGGTTCTTCCACCCTGCGCATTCAGAAACAATGCTGCCAGGTGCAAACGTGCGGGATTCGGGTGCTGACATTGTCCCTGGAGAAGAAGATCCCTCCTGACTGGGAGGAACCATGGAGGGAAAGATGCCATAGGTTGCAGTAGCGGAAACCAAGGCCTCCTCGGCCAGAATGGGAGGACTGCAATCACCTGGACCTTCTCCAACTGGATCTTCCGTAGAACCCGGAGCGCTAAGGGCCACGGGGGAAAGACGTATGCCAGCGGGAAGTCCCATGTCACCGAGAATGCGTCCTGGTGTAACGCCCTGTGACATCTGTGTCTGGAAAAGAATAGTGGAAGCTTCGTGTTCTCCCTGGTAGCCATGAGGTCGATGACTGGGGTTCCCCACCTCCTGAACACTGGCTCCAGATAACGGGAATTCAGCTCCCATTCGCAGTTGTCCAGGAAATTCCTGCTTAGATGGTCCGCCAATCTGTTCTCTGGCCCCGGAAGGTAGGCTGCTGTAAGGGCAATTAAGTGCCTCTCGGCCCAAAGAAAGATCTCCTGAGATAGAGCCAGCAGGGAAAGACTCCTGGTCCCCCCTTGTCTGCGAACATAGGACACCTCCGTCTTGTTGTCCATAAGGAGTCTGACCTGCCTGCCCTCGATCAATTCGTGAAAGGCCTGCAAGGCCAGGGACGCAGCCTTCAGTTCCAACCAATTGGAATGGTGAATCACCGAGCCCTTCCAGCGGGCTTGAACTTGTTGCCCTAAGCAGTGGGCTGCCCATCCTTGGAGGCTGGCATTTGTAGTAAGCATGATCCAACTCTGTGGATCCAGAGACACACCCCCCGAAAGGGATTGTGACTTCGTCCACCACAACAGGTCCCTCCGCACTATCTGAGGAAGCACAATCCGCTGGCTCAGTGCCGTATGATTCCATTGATGAAGAAAACAGATTTGAAGGCTGCGCATGTGCCACCGTGCCCAAGGGACTGTTGGGATGCATGATGTCAACATTCCCAAGAGCATCATGCAGTCCCTTGCAGACAGAGACTGTACCGTGATGGCTTTCCGAGCACAGGAAACTATTTCGCATCTGCGTCGGACTGGAATGAAGACCCTGGCCAGGGATGAGTCCAGAAGTACCCCCAAATATTCCATCCTTTGCGTGGGAACCAGTTGACTCTTCTCGTGGTTCACCAACCACCCGAAACGGAACAACGTTCTTAGCACATGATCCCGAAGGATGCCCAAGGAGAGGCTGTTGCTGTCCAGTATTAAAATATCGTCTAAGTAGTGGAATATTTTTATTCCCTGTGTGCGAAGGAGGGCGATCACGGACAACAACAGTTTTGAAAAAGTCCTCGGTGCCGAAGAAAGGCCGAACGGTAATGCCCTGAATTGGAAATGCATACCTGCTACGGAAAATCGGAGGAACTTCTGATGGCAGAGCGCAACTGGCACATGTAGGTATGCATCCTCCAGGTCTACGGACACCATCCATTCTCCCCTTTCGACAATGGCAATAATTGTCTGGACTGACTCCATCCTGAATGATTCTGCTTTGACATAGACATTCAATTTTTTCAGGTCTAATACTGGGCGGAGCCCCCCTGAGGATTTGGTCACCAGAAAAAGTGTTGAGTAGAATCCTTGACCTAACTCCTCCGTCGGAACCGGCACAATTGCCCCTTTCTGCTGTAATTCTCTGACATATCCGAGCAGACAATCTCTTCGGACAGGATCCCGAGGCACCTGTGTTTTAATAAATCGTGGGGTTGGTGTACTCTGGAACTCCACCCGATATCCAGTAGAGACAATTCTCTTGGCCCATGGATCGTTCACCTGTGCCACCCAAGTATCCCGGAACAGGAGCAATCTTGCTCCCACCCGAGGGACTTGGGTGGGCGCACCTTCAAAATTGTTTAGGTGGGGCCTTACTCGATTGGCCAGGTTTAGCCTTCACATCCCTGAAGCAGGGAACTTTGTGTTCCTTTCCACTGGGGCCTGGAAAATTGCCTGCCCGGCCTATATGACCTAGCATCCCGGAACTTCTGGGATGGCTGACTGGGGCGGAAGACCTGCTGTCTTCTCCTATTGGCTTGTGGGAGAGGCCCCGACTTGCCCCCGGTGACTCTCTTGATAGCCTCATCAAGCGTCTTACCAAATAGCGTCTTGCCGTTGTATGGAATCGAACACAGTGCTTGTTTGGAGGCTGCATCCGCAGTCTAGTGGCGTAGCCACAACGCTCTTTTAGCTGTAATGGACTGAACCATCAATTTTGAAGAAAGTCACACCAAATCCACTGAAGATTCTGCCAGAAAGTCTGCTGACAGTAACAGCTCCTCCAGTGCTGCCAAGATGCGAGCACTATCTAGACCTGACTTCAGGGCCGCTTCCACATTCGTGAGCCATACTTTTACCGCCCTGGAGAGAGAGGTCAAGGCCAAGGCTGGCCGAAGGGCCCAGCCTGCGGTAGTGTGAATCCTCTTCAAGTCTGCATCTATTCTGCGATCCATCGCATCCTTAAACGTACGGTGACTACGTTATGTGTTTGATAGAACTGACATTTCGATCTATTCAGGTGACATGAGCTACTCAACTGTTACAACAATTACTTAATTAATTATGTATGTATCTATTTGTTTATACACTTATACATTGATATGTATCCTCAAGAGAGTTTGATGGTTTTTTTAAATGTATCTTTTGTGCACTATTTCACACCCTACACCCTGGGATTAGTAGTTTCTTTGTGCTCTACTGACCCATATACACCGGCCAGTTTAGAGTTAACCAATCCATCAGTGAGCATTGCTTCCTGCATCTGTGTAGGGTGGAGCTTTTGAACACATTTAAGTGAGATGCTGGTCTGTATTTGTTACCTCTATGCCTACAGGTGAAACATGTAAGAGGTTGTAGCTGGTTGGGGGTTTGCGGTGCTGGCATTTGATGTTACATACACTGTTACCCTGGATTTTCTGTGAATTTTAATAAAGTTTAAAGTATTGGAATTCTCTGGATAGTGCAGTCTGTTCGTATACTAGGACCTGAACTTTGTGAAGAAAAGGGAAAAAGACTAGTCAGACTATAGGCTCTTTACAGCTAATCTTTTCCCTATTACTGCATTACTCTGCAATGGGAGGTACACAGGAGAGCAGTGGCGTAACCAGAGTTATTTTTTTGCACCCCCCCACCGCCCCATAATATAAACACGGCATTATATAAACAGCCACTCTGGTTATAAGGATAATTCAACACATGTAAAGAGCATTACATTTTTAGTGTTGATAAAGAGCATTACATTTTTTATGAATACCCTGGGTATACAGGAACAAGGAGGGTACGCTGGTTCTTGTAGTTCCCTGCGAGATATAGGGGGGGGGTGTACAGGGACAATGAGGACATACTGGGTCTAGTAGCTCCCTGGATGATAAGTGGGGGGTGTACAGGAACAATGAGGGCATGCTGGGACTTGTAGTTTCCTGGGTAATATGTG
>NW_017306276.1:3628382-3634848 GCF_000935625.1 Nanorana parkeri | reverse complement strand
AGCTGCTTGTAGTTCCCTGAGAGATATGGGGTGGTGTACAGGGGCAATTAGGGCATGCTGGGACTAGTAGTTCCCTGGGGGATATGTGTGTTTGGAGGGTATACGGGGACAATGAGGGCATACTGGGACTTGTAGTTCCCTGGGTGTAATGTTTCTATGTTTTATTCTATGTTCCATAAAGGCATTGTATTTCTAGTACTTTAATACAGCCTCATATCAGTTACAGGGAACTACAAGTCCCAGTTGGACTTGCCGCTTGTAGTTCACAATTAATACAATGCCATTGTAGAATGTAGATGAACTTTAAACTTTTAAGTTCCACTAATGGCAGGCAGTAATCTCAACTGTCTGACACTGGCTGGTCTCAGTTCAGGCAGTCAGAGGAAGCTTAGTGGGAGGCTGAGGCTCTGAAGACAAACATTTAATTTATTAGAACTAACCCGGTCCCAGTCAGAGGCGCCGCAAGTGATAATATGCGTCAGCAGGTCGCTGGGTCGGGTCCTCACAGCCGAGGACCCCAGAGTGGACCTTTTTTTTGCCTGACTGTAAATATTTTTTTCACCGCGGAGCCTGCTTGTCATTGTCCAGCGGCCAGCGCCCCCGTCCCATGTCTTGCCCGTTGCAGCCGCACCGTCAGCCCCCCGGTTGTTACGCCAGTGCAGGAGAGATTCAAAAAGCACAGATCTACAGAATGAATGAAGGAGAAGCAGAGAGATATTTGCACTGCAGTTCCTCAAACACAGTTTCCTCTTCTGAGATTCCTTCCTCATCAGCTACTTGGAATCAAGATGGAGGGAATTCCCATGATTCTCATAGCTCTGTAGATCAGACTGCTGGCAAACGCTCTATGGGCCCTTGCAGATCACCAGGATCTTCTATTGCAAGTGTCAGTTTACCATCCTGCTTCATGTTTACTGGCTTTAACGTCACAGATGTTAAAGCCCAGGTTTAGAGGGATAGAGTATCCATGGTTCCCTCGGTGGGAAAAGCTAGGATGTGTTCCTGAAAGGTCACATGGAAGACATACTTCGCTTGGTGGGAGGAAATATTATATGGGGTGTATCCTGACCATTTTACAATTAGGTCTGGACTAGTAATTAGCTGAACGTACCTGTGTTAGGTTTGCGGAACATTTGCCAAACTGTGCCGAATTTCAAACCTTAATCCAAACCTGAAAAAAGGAGCCAAATCTTTCAAATCGATTCTCTCCATTTTTAAAGGCCAATATGAAAGGGATTGTCAAACATGGGCATGGGATGCTGGGCACTGCCCGGGGGCTATTTACCTTTGCAAAAAAAGTTTAAAAAAAAAACTATTTTCAGCGGGGAGCAGCTCTTTTAATAATTCTTGTAATGAAAAATACTTTTCTACAGGGTATCGCCCCCGCGGCTTCCCCTGTACACCCACACGTCACACATATGGGATTTAAATTTGGTTCTTTCAGCACTTCAGAAACGGTTCTTTTAACCTAATAGGGATAGTCTCTTTTCTACACTTACTCACAGGGTTACATTCCTTGCCACTATCACCTCTATGAGGTGCGTGTCTGAACTGGTGGAGTTTTGATGTAAAGAACCTTTGCTGACCTTGTGCAAGACTCTATGTATGAGTCAACATTATCTTGCATCTTACATAGAGTTAAGATAGTGTTGAGGTCCAGAGCCTCTTTCCTTCTTAAGGAAGTTTCAAACCTTCACCTCAACTTGGACATTTTACTTCCATTCCTCTGTCTAGCTCCAGTACATTAGAAAGTGATTTCCCTCCATTGTCTGGATGTTGTTTATGCTATATGAGTCTACCTCACAGCCACTGTTTCCATTAGCAAGACAGACTCTCTCTTTGTCATCCACTCTTTCCTGCCAATGCTAACCCTACTAGATCTGTGAGTGCTTCTTGGGTTTTTGGCATCAGGAAGCTGTTTCCCAGAATTGCAAGGCAAGGTTGCAGAGGTTTGAACCCCTACCCACACAACTTTGGGCTTACAATTTTATGTTTCATATAACTCCCCATTGAGGGCTCATTCATGAGAGCAGATGGACGTTATGGTATACATAACACACATGCTGGCTTGCATTATGCATGTGCACTGACATGCAATGTAATAATTCATCACATAGTTAACTTTTTTTAACCTTATTTAACTCTATGCACTACAGCACCTTGCAATGTGCTGGCATGCACTGTAACATGTTTTGTGTATTGTGTTGTATGAAAATGCAGACATGCGGCATTTTACGCAACTCACACCAATGCACTTGTATGGTATGAACAGGGCACACAGAGCACAATTATTTTTTCTGTGTCCTCACGTTCAGTCTGTATTGGCCCCGACTTTATCGCTACTTAAAGCACTAGATGGGTAATTAAATCTGCAGCCTCTGAGTTCTGGCTTGGTGTTTTAAGAAGCATCCCCAAGGTTTTGGGTACCTATCTTAAATGATGAAAGACAAAGGAGCTGGTTCTAGCATGGTTGCTGTTCTTCTAGCCATGGGAATTCCAAACTGTACCTCATATGCTGAGCTGGGATCACTGTAGAGAGAGAAAAGAATAGAACTTGGTATTTCTTTTGATAGAAGATAGATTCATCAAAATTAATTAACAAGCAGCACAACTACAAGAGCACTGCTAACATTTGCAAAGGTTTCAGTACCATGGACAGTACACTGGGACAGTAGCCTTATCTCAATAGTAACATTGCAATCTTGCGTTGCATGACAGCCGTTTGCAAGTTTAATGTAAACTCATTTGAACACTCTTCTTGATTTCAAAGCAACAGCTGTTTTGTATATGTCTTCAGAGCAACATTACAGTGTGTTGTGGTATTCGTCCATTGTAAATGTATCCAGGCTACAGTAAAATGAAGTATAAATATTTCTGAGCTGCCTAAGTGCAGTTATTATTCACATATCCAGAAAGTTGCACAATCCTACATGTACAAAAGTTACAGATCAGCGTTACAAATGTATATCTATGGTCTAAAACGAAACATAAATATGTATTTCTGTATTATATTTCCATAAGTTATAACCCACTCCTAATAGCCATAGCCATCTGGAAGTTTATAAATGTACTTATTGAAGATGCACATATGATGGACTTCCTCAATGCACTGACACAATATCACTCAGCCCTGTGAATATACACTTCTTTTTGTCACAACTCTCACAGAGCCTGCCTTCTGAGCTGCAGCACAACGTCTGAACAATGTAACGGTATCATTGCTTGCTGGAAGCGATGCATTATGGGACATGTAGTCTTGAGAAGTCGAGATTGTGTCACATCAAGCAGCAGGAAAAACACACTGGGAATCCAGGAACTTGTTTAAAGTGATGGGCAGACAGAAGGCAGCACTCATTACATAAAAGGGATTTCTTCAAGTAAGCTTTGATTGCATTATCAAAAACAACTCTAGTATGTATTCCTATTACAATGCTGATGTCATAATAGGATGGTAAATGCTTGGACTTTAGAGATCCTTTAATATTCAAATACATAAATAAATAAGTATGTTGTTGTACACATCCTATTGTCATACTATTCAACCATGGCACATAGCTTCAAGCCCCACTCCGGGCTGCTCTCAAATATACCCATGCATTGGGTCCCCTCCCCGACACTGCATGGGTTAAATGCTCATTTGGCTAGGCAAGAAAGGAAAATCCTGAAAATCTTACCTTATCTCTTCATCCTGTGGGTTTCCTCCTCTCCATGCGAACAGTCCCCCAAGGCAGCTTTGTTTCTCTGCCCAGCTGGTCGCAGCCCTCTGACATTATCACATACAATGCAGGACCAGCAGTGAGAACAAGCCCGTAACCCGGAGATTAGGACAACAGAAGAGAGCGCCGGCTGCTGTGGGGGTGAAGAATAAGGTCATTATTTGTACTTTTTCTTTCCCCTCACCCCCAGCCAAATTAGCATTTAACTCATGTAGTATGGTGGGGAGGTCCTGTATTTTTTTTACGGTTAGTGCTGCACAATTCTTTGTACAATTAAGGCCCCATTCACACCTAGGCGTATTGTAATATGCGCGTCTGTCGCGCGGGTTCTTTACCGCGATTCGCGGTAAAAAAGTCGCGCCACCGTTGCGCGATTCCAAAGGCTACTTGGCTGTATCCCAATGGAAAACGCCCTACAAAGCGGCCCAAAGTAGTCCCGGCACCTTTTCAGGCGTGGGCCGTTTTGTAGGGCGTTAGGGACGGGCGGAAATACGCCAAGGTGGGAACGAGGGCATTGACTACAATGCAATTTATATTTTTGACCATTTTGTAGAGCGTTCGTCGAGCATAGAACGCCCTACAAAACGGTCAGGTGTGAACGAGGGCTTAACTAAAGTTTTATATAATGAAAACCCTACTCAGTTGTGGCATTAATGCTTAGCTCCAAGCACACAACCATATATTTGTAATTTTGTCCAGCTAGTCCCAAGAGTTTCATAGACAGCAAAGCCAGGTTGGTGACCTTATTTTTTCTATCGAAGGTAAGCAATAAAGCATGGTTATCTCCCTGCACCCAGCCTGTACCTGAATAGTGAAGGAGGCACAGCAGACTTAAGTCATCTACATCCTTCAGCAAGGTCCTTGTCAGAACATCTATATGCAGAAGCACCTGACTAGCTCAAACACTTCAAACTAATTCCAAACCATCTTAAGTAAGTTTATATGTCCCACTACTGAGATAGGCAATTTACATCATCTATCGCCAATTATTTCTGCCAGTTTATTCAATATAAAGGCCTGAACCCCAGAAGTGGTTCAGGCCTTTGAGCTCTTGAAGGAGTCATTCATCTGCCTCCTTTCTGGTCCACCCAACACCTCTCATTTGCTTTTCCTGGAAATGGAAGCCTCTTCTATCAAATTTGTAGCAGTCTATTCACAACAAAAAACTTCTGGTAAACTCCGCTCTTGTGGATTGTTCAGCAAAAAATTCACCCTTCTGGAGCAAAATTATTCCATAAGAGACTGAAAGCTACTAGCTGTTAAGCTGATGCATGGAGAGCACAGGATCTTCTAGAAAGAGTGATTTACCCTGTTACCCAGGGCCGTCTTTAAGGCGGGGCAAAAGGGGCAGCTGTCCCGTGCCCAGTCATTGTTGTGGGGCCCTGTACCCCATAAACTAGCGCTGATGCAGTTTCTGGAACAGCCATCTCTGCTGCACTACCCCATTCAGATGCTAGAGGGTAGCAGCCTCCTGTCTCTATATGCATCAACAATCTCTGCAGCCCAGGATGTCACCTCCCACTCAGCAGACGGATTGCTTTTGCACACACTGCTGCACAGTCCCGACCTCCTCCCTCCATAGCTGCAGCCCCATGCTCCCCCTGTTCATGGGGAGTCCACATGGTTGCTGGGTTGAGCTTCTATCTGGGGGTGGGGTTACCCAGCCGGAGCCATCTGGCCGGCCAATCAGGAAGCTGGGCGCTGTGTAATGACGCGATGCCCTGCTTTCTGATTGGCTGGGAGGCCGGCTCCATGCTCTATTGTCATGAGATGACGAGGGAGCATGAAGCCAGCTTCCCGGCCAATCAGAAAGCAGGGTGTCGCATCATCAGACGGCGCCCGGCTTGCTGATTGGACGGCTCCGGCTGGGTACCGCATTCCCGCTGGAGAGGCCCCGGGGGTGACAGGCTGCTCATACTAAGGTAAGGTAACCTTACCTCACCAGGCCAGCTTCCTGATTGGCCAGCTTCCTGACCAATCAGGAAGCCAGGCAGCGCGTGATTACACACTGCCTGGCTTCCTGATTGGCCGGGAAGTCGGCTCCATGCTCTCTCATCACTAGTGACGAGAGAGCATGGAGCCGCTTCCCTGTCAATCGCAAAACCGGGCAGCGTACCGGAATACCGGAAGTACTCGTGCTAGGCATCGGAGCATTTGGGCGAGTACAAGTACTTGCCCAAATACTCGGAATCGGTACTAGTATCGGTATCGGTGCATCCCTAATTATTAGTATTATTGTTCCCCTGGTGTATTATTATTATTATGTCCCCTGGTGTCATTGTTATTGTGTGCCCTGGTATCATTATTATTGTGTCTCCCTAGGTCATTATTATTATATTATTATGACACCAGGGGGACATAATAATAATAATAATAATAATGACACCTGAGCATGGCCCCTGGTGTCATTATTTTATTATTATTATTATTATTATTATTATTGCTGCTATTCTATGCAGTAAAAGTGATAGGTGGCAAATTATTCATTTACCATGAAAGGAGAATTCTGGGGGAGTGAAATGCACTCATCCCCATAGTTACTGAAGCTCTATTGATCTAGAACTGAGCAATCACATTCCACTGATCACTCAGTTCCTGCACTCACTCTCTCTACAGAGAGCGGTGACTGTCAGCAACGCTCCTCGCAGAGATTTCCCCACTCCCTGCTCCGATCCTCCGGCGTTGACTGGAGGGACGGATGGGAGAGGGGGGCGGACACAGCCTCTAGAGAGCCAGAGTCAGCTGTCACA